>NC_061509.1:142344652-142644652 GCF_022539505.1 Lolium rigidum | reverse complement strand
TTTACATGGAACCTATATCAAGTAAACACAATTTTTAACAACAAGAAGTTTTTTCTCATGCAGGTCCTCTATAGGTATACTTGTTTGCTCCGTTCATCATCATCTCTGCACTACTAGAAAATATCGTCTCGCAGGCGCACCAAAATACCTTATCCCCGGCGCACCAGGGCACAACAGTGGGAACAAGCCAGTGGTATTCCCTTCTTTCCGGCGCACCAGTCCAGTGCGCCAGCGGTAGCCCAATTACCGTCGGTGCACTAGACTGGTGCGCTAGCGATAAGGCTATACCACCTGCGCACCGAGTGATAAGGTGGCTAGCCCGGCAGTAGATCCCCTGGTGCGTTGGTGGTATATTTTCGGTTTTTTCTAGACTTTTCAGCGTATTTATACCATATATTTATAGAGGTCTAGTACGTATAGTATTTATAGAGGTTCAATACACATGCAGTATATCATATCATAAATCGCAATCTATCTACTGACCTAAACTACGATCACATAAAGCATGCATCATCACAG
This sequence comes from Lolium rigidum, assembly GCF_022539505.1. Lineage (NCBI taxonomy): Eukaryota > Viridiplantae > Streptophyta > Magnoliopsida > Poales > Poaceae > Lolium > Lolium rigidum. Next base: position 142,644,133 of record NC_061509.1, on the reverse strand, counting down.
TCAGATGACGATGATCTTCATCTGGTTCCTCGTTATCTCTCTCCTCTCTCCCGCAAGATAGCGCGTGTATCTACCTTCTGTGTCCGTCCTGGTGTTGTACCCTTTGTAGCTGTTGCCGCTGAAACAATGCACCTCTCTCCGACAATCTTCATAATTGTCATAAACTCCGGGAACTGTACCCTTGTACACGACATACGATGACATATCTATGTACAATACCAATGAAACATGCATATGATTCTGTGATAATTAAGGCGGCCTCATATAAAGACACACACAAAGCAAACAGAGAAGCATAGGAGCAAATAAAATGCGCAAGATATCATTAGATGGGCCCACCCTTTGTCATTAGATGGTGCCAAGTGTAATCATCGGCAGTGGAATTAAGAAGAAGGGCCAACTCAAATATGCTACAAGTAAGATCAAGTAAATAAGATGCCTCATACTTTCATTGGACACACTCATCTCAGAGATGATGTCAACGAGCCAAGTAGGATGCACACAAGATTTGAATTAGTGCGTAGCACATAACGCTCTGACTGCACCTTCCCGGGATCACGTGTAGTAGTGAAAGAATATTTTATTCATTGGCAAGTGCAAATGCAAATGCTAAGAAGCGACAAGTTTAGGAATAAAATGCTCATAAATTAAAAGAGATCAGTTCAGTAATTACAATTTACAGGACCAAAGTTAAGCGTTGAAAAGCACAAGAGTTCACATACACGTTCATACAAACTAAAAGCAACAAGTTGTTTCGGAATAACATCTACGAGACACAAGTTCATCGATATATCGTTCAAACTATAAGATGGTGCCAAATGTGTTGAGTGGCCTATTGAACTGCCATTTCAGTGGGCTGTAGATTTTGGCGGGAAGGTACGGTAGCCCTCCAGCAAGTTGAATGGCCTGTCATCGTATGACACATTCTACATCCTCATGTGCAGGCATCCTTGTGGATTATAGTGCATATCTTCTTCAGTGCAGTTCGCCATGTCTTTGCCCTTGTTTTGAGACTTTCTATCAACACGAGGTCATGTTCATCCTGTACGTACTCCCGCATGTGTTGGATGGCGTACCACGCCTCCATCTCATTGTACGAGTGACTGCTTAAGGCATGGGAAGTCGACATTATTGGTTAACGATATGCCTCCTTTCTTTTTTCTCTCTAGTTTGAGGGGGCATGTCTTTTGGCAAAGCCGGTGAAACCATCATTGAGAACACCCTTGATGTCGTAGTAGTCTTTCAGCTTTGCACTACCCGACACGAGATAGGCTGCGTGCGACTATCGCGGGTACATGATGGTGAGGGTGTAGTACTTGTCTCTTTGTTAAACAATGGGAATAGACAATCATCCTCGGATTAACCTTCACACATGCTAGTGAATGAGGAAATCTAGGAAAGAATGTAATGGCTGCTAGCGATTGCATACTTACTCGGGATAGTAAGGCAAGAGAATGACTTCCTTCTAATTATTCGCCACCAAGAATTCCTCGATTTGCTTCTTGACAATCACCTGGTCCCCATGGTTGCGCATGACTCTCTCAAGCATGTAGAATGGGACCATTATGGCAACACGCGGGGTCTCCTCCCAAATGATCTACGAAGTCATGCTGAGCGCAACTAGCCGGACCACGGTATGGTGAACCCGTCTCAAGTGGAGGATGTTGAAGATGTCATCAAACCGGATCAAGCACATGTCCGTGGAGTTTTTTGTCGGAAAATCCCATGGGGGTTGGCACTTTGGCTACGTGGAGCGGATACGTTGGAGATTTCATTTTGGTAACATCCCTTTCCACATGCAGAATAGTTTCATGCATGCTCTCACATCCCTGGTCATCTTTTGGATGAAGTGGGACAGTAGGATCAGTTCCCCAACCAATGCGTCATGCGCCACTTGTCGGTTAACTTATCACGACACTGGATCGGCTTCGTAGGCGCAACCTAGCTGGTGGAGCCAGGGGCACCAGCTTTGGGATTTTGTGGCCTTTTCCGCTTCTACTTTTACAAGTACTATCGAATGCCTCCAAGAGCTACCGCTTCTTTGGTCGCACCCAGGAGTGTGCACGGGCTCAGCAAGGAAGCCCGTTGTGCTAGTTGATCCTCGGTGAAGGCGGCATCCTTCTCAGTTGTTTCTTGAGAACCGGACAACCTCTTTGTGTAGTGAAATTTCTTGGCCAACGTTATACACTACTAGAAAAAGGTCTAGCCGTAAGACTGATGTCAGTGGCGCACACCTATTTTGGTGCGCCACTGCTAGTTAGAAGTGACACACCAAAATGTGGTGCTCCACTGATACAAACATAGTAGTGGCGCACTGCTTTTGAGGTGCGCCACCACTAAAGGTCTGTCAGATCCCACCCCCCCCCCCAAACTTAGCAGTGGCGCACCCCTTAGTGGTGCGCCATTGCTATCTCACATAGCAATGGCGCACCACTAAGGGGTGCGCCACTGCTAAGTTTGGGGGAGAGGGTACATATAGGTTTAGGGTTGCCAGTGGCGCACCACATATAGGTGCGCCATTGCTACCTCACATAGCAGTGGCGCACCCCTTAGAGGTGTGCCATTGCTATCTCACAGAGCAATGGCGCATCCCGCCACTAAGGGGTGCGCCACTGCTAAGTTTGGGGGAGGGGTACAGATAGGTTTAGGGTTGCCAGTGGCGCACCACATGGTGCGCCATTGCTACCTCATATAGCAGTGACGCACCAGTATGAGGCGCGCACTGGTAACTCCTGGCCAAAATTCTCACCACACACCACCCCCCTCGGAACGCCTTTTTCAGTTTTGAAAAAAATAAAAGAAAATGGTAGAAATTTCAAAAATTAAATACTTTGAGATTCCCGTGTGTTATGCCATATAGTTTTAGTGAAAATTGAAAAACATGAATTTCGATATATTATACAAATGGCGTCATGTTTCGCTCAAACGAGATTTGTGGTTGCATACGACCTCCGATGAAAATCTTTTTATATGTAAATGTATCTACGCGAAATTTCCTATTCTAATTCAACCACCTACGGTCGTTTGGACAAAAAAATGGATTCGTCAAATTCAAAACAGAAACATAACTTTTTCGGGTTTTAGATTTCGGGGAAAAAATTCAAAAAAAGAAAAAAATAGCAGTGGCGCACCCCTCACTTGGTGCGCCACTGCTAAGCTTCCCGCCCACAAAATTTGAAATTTGGAGGACGACCGGCCACTTACCTCCTCCTTCTCCCTGCTCCCCCACTCATTCTATTCTCCTCCTCTCATCTCATCTCCTCATCCTCCTCCTCTCTTTTCCTCCTTTCCTTCTATTCCTCCATCCACTTCGATGACCCTCCGGCCTCCCTCCTCCTCTTCGGTAGCCTTCGTGACCCTCCTCTCCGACGACCCTCCAGCCTCGCTCCTCCTCTCTAGCAACCTCCGATCACTATTAGCTCCATCCTTCCTCCACTCCTCCATCATCACCTCTCCTCCATCATCAGCTCTCCTCCCTCTCTCATACATCCATCCTCACCGGCGGTTAGGTTATAAAAATGAGAATGGACATGGGACAAATAATTCGGGCAACAAAAACGAGCAAAAAAAATTCAAAAAATGTGCTAGTTCCAGATCCAGATCCAGAAATTTCAAATTTTAGCAGTGGCGCACCTTTTTGTCCAGTGGCGCACCTCACGCATTTAGCTGTGGTGCACTAATGAGCTAGTAGTGGTGCACTACTTGGTGCGCCACTACTAAGCCAGATAGCGATGGCGCACCATTGGTGCGCCACTACTAACTGTTAGCAGTGGCGTGATAGCAGTGGTGCACCAGGGTGCGCCAGTGATGGCAAATAGTGGTGGGCCACGGAATAGTTGTCTTCTAGTAGTGATATCTTCAATGGTGTCGTCATCGATTTATGGAGCATCGCCGTCCTACTGTGGTGCTGGCTGCTGGGTATGATTGATTTGAGTAGCATCGACCTTCTAGCCTTTGACCACCGACCTCGAGGTGGTGTTCAGCCGAATTAGGGTTTAGGATACAAATCATCGCAACCCGCTAATTTCTGACCCACTTGAACCTGGTACATGCCAGCAGGCATATCAGCATTGTGGAACTCCTAATCCACTGGCTCAATGATGCGCCGCTTCGCAACATCCTTCAGCTCATCGTTCACGATCAACACAAAGGTGTTTGCCACCTCGGGCGCCTGCATGAACATGCGTATGGCGTCAGAGAGAGTGCAAGTATGAAGTAATTATTAACTTCTTTAACGCGGCTTGCGACGCTTAATTAATTACCGTGAGGGCATAAAGCTACGGGCGGTGGGTGTGCAAGTAGCAGAGAGGCTGCTAGCTGGCATGACCGGTGTATCCCTAGCTAGCACCTGCATTTTTCGTGGCAGGAGGAGTCCCAAATATAACACAGTGGTTTCCACCCGGCGGTGCCATGGTGTAGTTTCTGTCGGCTGAGCTGGTTACCGGGGACAGCCCTTGTTTGCCTCCTTCATACCAAGCAATGACAGCTGGCTTGATGTTGTTGACCGCTTGGAATTCTGCTTTGACTTCCTGCTTCATCTCCTCCGCCTCTCGCTAGTTCCTATCCGCCCGCGCAATTTTATTGGGCGTAGATACCAAGCCATAATGCAAATGCTTGTGGCCTGTAATGGCACCGACCACATGGACTCTATGTAGCCTTCTCGTTGATGAATGGTTTAGAACCGTGTTTATCGCCCAGACAAGAGGCTTTTCCCACGTTACCTTGTTTGTTGACACGTAGGATGAGGAGCCTTCATCACATTCAGATTTTTTTCTTCTTCTAGCTGTAGAAGTAACGTGAACCATTTAGAAATCTTGCTACTTATATAAACGATACTTGATGAGTGGCATCTAATTAATCCAGTAAATTGCTTACAAGTGCTTTCTCAAGATCCATGACCTTCTTGTCCGCAGCCAAAACTACATCCTTTACCACCTTGGGGTTCGTGACAAGTTCCCCGGGTTCCGTTTCTTTATGCTAATGAGACCTAACAACCCTCTTTGACTCCTAGCTGGGGTACTTGTCCCAGGGGTTCTCAATGCCGACAGCTATATATCCCGCGTCCTCCTCCTGCCTCTTGGGCTCCTTTCTGTCATAACCATGGCTCCCGAGTTTGTGGTTACTGATGTTCAACTCCCGCATCCCCTTCCCCCCACGTCCAGCGGTTCTTGGTCGCATCTAGCTCTTGATTGGCTAGGAAAATATTGAGGCCCTCTTCTATAACCTTCAGAAAGTGGAAGTGGATTTCTTCAAAACTCTTTCCTATAGCAATCATCTTCCTCGCCATAGTTTTAAAACCTCTCAAGTCTTCTCTGAACTTGATTTAGGCTTCTGTGTTCACAATATTTTTGGTTTGATCATCTTTATTGTAGTTATCCAGGAACTTGTATCATGTGTGCAGCCTCGAAAGGAGTTGGACTCGTAAATATTTTTTGTTCTTCCCTTGGAGGTCCATTTCATTGAGATTGACGACATCTCGGAGGATTGCTGCCACTTGGAGGCCATACCCCTTCACAACTTTTGCAGGCTCTATCGGCAAACCACTTCTGGGGTCCACCGATGTGACTGTTTCTCTGCAAGTGGCGACCGTGCTTGGGAGCCTTTCCTTCTACGGGCGCTCAGTGCCACTAGTCTCGGTGCTACTAGCCCCGTCGGTGCCACTAGTGGTTGTATAGCTTCCAGAAGTGGCATCCTCCATCTCATGGTCTCTTGTAGCTGATGGAATATCTTCCTCACACCGCGACAACGACTTTAAGAAAAGGTGATGGTAGTGCAAGTCCAAGTTTGGATGAGAAGACCAGGTGCCAGCATCGTCGTTGAGGTGTTCGGAAAACGACATGGTAACTAGCACTAATCAAAGATGAAATCAATTACTAACCCTAGAAAATTCACAGGAAAATTTAGCATGACCTTTGCTAAAAAAGGTCATGCGGAGTGCCAGATTGCCGAAACGGAACTGAGTCAACGTTCCGGCAAATCATTAGGACCTCATGTATATTACCTGCACAAAAAGGACCACTCCATTGCTCAACATCACAAGCAGAACCTCTTATTCAATTGTTCAACATGATTGTACAACAGCAGCAACATATAATCCAACAGCAACAACATCTCATCCAATAGCAGCAACATCTCATACATATGATTTCTGCCCTTGTTTAAAATGTACATAGAGATATAAGCTTCTTTACTATTAACTTGATAATTAGATCTAGTACAACGTCACCAAGGATACAAAACAGGAGGACATAATGCAGTTTCAAATTTCAGTTTTTTTTAAGGACACAAACCAGAGAGCGATGTACATATGCTGAAGCAGTAGTAGAGCCTATGCTATCTTTTTTTTTTCCTTTGTTGGATTGATCTGAAAGCAGTGAGGGTGCAAATGTGACCACGAGAGATTTACAAAAATCTAGGAAATATGTTTGTGCTTATAATTGTTTATCTGGTTGTTTGAGGCTTCTAGTAGTTAAATGTGCGAAACGATTTGGAGGTGAGTTTGCAGCTGGAGCACCTGCATGTTTTCTGGCAGTAGGAGCACACAAGTTTTAATTGCATATGTGATGATGCTGGGACTCCAAGTGTAGAGTGCTGCGACAAAAATGTATTTTTCCCACAAAGGTGACTCGAGGGTTTAAATCGAACTCTCGGGGAACTGAGCAAAGAGTATTCTCTCTTCTCTTATTCTAGCAACCATGCAAAGTAAAGTAAAATCTATGTGTCTCCAACTCCACTATGTGGTTGTCAAGCACAAGGTTTCTTATTAGTAAATAAAATACAAGTAATAATAAAGCGAATAACTAAGTAAAAACTATAAAGGGGTTGATTGTTTTGGGTGTTTTGGATGCAAATAAGAAAAGTAAATATTTTTGTAATTTAGGATTAAAACAGTGCAACAAATAGAAAATAAGATAAAAGCAAGATAACGGTGTTTCTTATGATAAAAACTGGACCGGGGTTCATGTGTTCACTTGACTATTCTCTCTTAAGATGTAGTGGACAAATAGTAATTCATCAATGAGGTATAAGGATGCAAAAAATAACATGTGTAAGATATGCATTCATATGGGCATCACGTCCTAACATAGAGATGATGCAACACATATTTCTTATACTCAACAAGAAAGAGAAAACTCCATGGAATCATGTATTAAGAATTAACAGAGCATAGCCATAAGTACTTTGACATGATGTTTGAATATCAACTATGCTAACTTGAACAAATAAGATCATCACTTTTGTCACGTGATGAACATAGCGCATGCATTCACTCTATCCCTAGTGAGGTAGCAGAAGAAAAGGAAAAACTATAATAGATCATGAATTTATTGTCACTATTCAATCACTAAAACCATGCTACTCCATCTAATACACACATCACCCCACACACGCTCTTGCATAGATGTTAGATCAGAAAAAATACTTAAGAACGGGGTAAATAATATGCATCTAACAATACACCTTACACATAATACGATTAGATCTCATAGCACAATATCATAGAATAAGATCCACCACATATGTATTACAAATATGGTCATAATCATGTAGGACAGCTCATATGGCACTAAGAACTATGAAGAACATGCGAGAAATAGATCAAGCTACTACCACAACCCGTAGATCAGAGGTGTACTACCCCCCCTTGATCATGGTGATGATGATGAAGATGTTGGAGAAGGTGGAGATGCCTTCAGCGGTGATCCCAACGGAGTTTCCCCTCCAATCTTCTATGCTGCAGGCCTCTTTTTTCGTGTTTCTGTCTTCTGTGGCGCTTTCCTCTTGAGAACTCTTCGGGGCCATATATATAGTGATTTTTACGTCAAAATACGTCGGTGGACGAAAGAATCAGGTCAATTGGACGATCGATGGTCGAAAGACCTCGGTGGCGCACCCTACATGATTGGGCGCGCCACCTGATGTATTTTGGGCCTCAGTCCCATCCAGGCCTCCTCCAAAGCTCCAGGGTGCTTCTCCCGATGAAAAAGTGGCACTCCAAAAATCCCACGTCAATATGACTCTGTATAGATCTTTGAAAGTGAAAAATACGTAACACAGGGTTTTCCTGTTCTGCAGAGTTATAAACCAAATAAAGGGGATCATTGGTAAATCACCATAAATCAATGTAAAACATGTTATTAACATCATATATGTTGCAAATATGTGGTAATTCAATATGAGAAAGGATAAAGTTCATGTATGCATTTTATATGCATCAACATCCACAAGCTTAACCTATGCTCGTCCCGAGCATAAAGGTGATAAAACTAACATGAAATTTGGATTTTATTATATATAGCTTGTAAATAATAATGCAAAGTATCACAAGGTTCAGTCAATAAAGAATGACAATAAGTAATTGACACGCGTACAGCACGCGACCGTTGGGAACCCCAAGTGGAAGGTGTGATGCGTACAGCAGTAAGTTTCCCTTAGTTAGAAACCAAGCTTTATCGAACCAGTAGGAGTCAAGAAGCACGTTGAAGGTTGATGGCGGCGAGATGTAGTGCGGCGCAACACCAGGGATTCCGGCGCCAACGTGGAACCTTCACAACACAACCAAAGTACTTTGCCCCAACGAAACAGTGAGGTTGTCAATCTCACCGGCTTGCTGTAACAAAGGATTAGATGTATAGTGTGGATGATGATTGTTTGCAGAAAACAGTAGAACAAGTATTGCGATAGATTGTATTCGATGTCAAAGAATGGACCGGGGTCCACAAGTTCACTAGAGGTGTCTCTCCCATAAGATAAATAGCATGTTGGGTGAACAAATTACAGTTGGGCAATTGACAAATAGAGAGGGCATGACAATGCACATACATGATATGATGAGTATTGTGAGATTTAATTGGGCATTACGACAAAGTACATAGACCGCTATCCAAGCATGCATCTATGCCTAAAAAGTCCACCTTCAGGTTATCATCCGAACCCCTTCCAGTATTAAGTTGAAAACAACGAGACAATTGCATTAAGTATGGTGCGTAATGTAATCAATAACTACATCCTCGGATATAGCATCAATGTTTTATCCCTAGTGGCAACAAGCACATCCACAACCTTAGAACTTTCCGTCACCGTCCCGCATTTAATGGAGGCATGAACCCACTATCGAGCATAAATACTCCCTCTTGGAGTTAAGAGTAAAAACTTGGCCAGAGCCTCTACTAATAACGGAGAGCATGCAAGATCATAAACAACACATAGATAGATTGATAATCAACATAACATAGTATTCTCTATCCATCGGATCCCAACAAACACAACATATAGCATTACAGATAGATGATCTTGATCATGTTAGGCAGCTCACAAGATCCGACAATGAAGCATAATTAGGAGAAGGCGACCATCTAGCTACTGCTATGGACCCATAGTCCAGGGGTGAACTACTCACTCATCACTCCGGAGGCGACCATGGCGGTGAAGAGTCCTCCGGGAGATGATTCCCCTCTCCGGCAGGGTACCGGAGGCGATCTCCCGAATCCCCCGAGATGGGATTGGCGGCGGCGGCGTCTCTGGAAGGTTTTCCGTATCGTGGCTCTCGGTACTGGGGGTTTCGCGACGAAGGCTATAAGTAGGCGGAGGAGATAGGTCAGGGGGCCACACGAGGGCCCCACACAGTAGGCCGGCGCGGCCAAGGGCTGGGCCGCACCGCCCTATCGTGTCGCCAGCTCGTGGCCCCACTTCGTATCATCTTCGGTCTTCTGGAAGCTTCGTATGAAAATAGGCCCCTGGGCGTTGATTTCGTCCAATTCCGAGAATATTTCCTTACTAGGATTTCTGAAACCAAAAACAGCGAGAACAACGAAGCGGCTCTTCGGCATCTCGTTAATAGGTTAGTGCCGGAAAATGCATAAATATGACATAAAGTATGCATAAAACATGTAGATATCATCAATAATGTGGCATGGAACATAAGAAATTATCGATATGTCGGAGACGTATCAGCACCCCCAAGCTTAGTTTTCGCTCGTCCGAGCGGTGTAAACGATAACAAAGATAATTTCTGGAGTGACATGCCATCATAACCTTGATCATACTATTGTAAGCATATGTAATGAATGCAGCGATCAAAACAATGGTAATGACATGAGTAAACAAATGAATCATATAGCAAAGACTTTTCATGAATAGTACTTCAAGACAAGCATCAATAAGTCTTGCATAAGAGTTAACTCTTAAAGCAATAATTCAAAGTAAAGGCATTGAAGCAACACAAAGGAAGATTAAGTTTCAATGGTTGCTTTCAACTTGTAACATGTATATCTCATGGATAGTTGTCAATGCAAAATAATATAACAAGTGCAATATGCAAGTATGTAGGAATCAATGCACAGTTCACACAAGTGTTTGCTTCTTGAGGTAGAGAGAGATAGGTGAACTGACTCAACATAAAAGTAAAAGAAAGGCCCTTCGCAGAGGGAAGCATCGATTGCTATATTTGTGCTAGAGCTTTGATTTTGAAAACATATATAGAGCATAAAAGTAAAATTTTGAGAGGTGTTTGTTGTTGTCAACGAATGGTAGTGGGCACTCTAACCCCCTTGCCAGACAAACCTTCAAAGAGCGGCTCCCATTTTATTTTTATTTTTGTGTGGCACTCCTTCCAACCTTTTTTTCACAAACCATGGCTAACCGAATCCTCGGGTGCCTGCCAACAATCTCATACCATGAAGGAGTGCCTTTTTATTTTAGTTTTATTATGATGACACTCCTCCCCACCTTTGCTTTCTCAAGCCATGGCTAACCGAATCCTTCGGGTGCCGTCCAACAATCACATACCATGGAGGAGTGTCTATTTAGGTTAATTAATTTGGGACTGGGAATCCCATTGCCAGCTCTTTTTGCAAAATTATTGGATAAGCGGATGAAGCCACTAGTCCATTGGTGAAAGTTGCCCAACAAGATTGAAAGATAACCACCACATATATCCTCATGAGCTATAAAACATTGACACAAATCAGAGGTAATGAATTTTGAATTGTTTAAACGTAGCACTCAAGCAATTTACTTTGGAATGGCAGAGAAATACTATGTAGTAGGTAGGTATGGTGGACACAAATGGCATAGTGGTTGGCTCAAGGATTTGGATGCATGAGAAGTATTCCCTCTCGATACAAGGTTTAGGCTAGCAAGGCTATTTGAAACAAACACAAGGATGAAGCGGTGCAGCAAAACTCACATAAAAGACATATTGTAAACATTATAAGACTCTACACCGTCTTCCTTGTTGTTCAAACTCTTTACTAGAAATTATCTAGACCTTAGAGAGACCAATTATGCAAACCAAATTTTAGCAAGCTCTATGTATTTCTTCATTAATGGGTGCAAAGTATATGATGCAAGAGCTTAAACATGAGCACAACAATTTCCAAGTATCACATTATCCAAGACATTTTACCAATTACTACATGTATCATTTTCCGTTTCCAACCATATAACAATTTAACGAAGAAGAAACTTTCGCCATGAATATTATGAGTAAAGCCTAAGGACATATTTGTCCATATGCAACAGCGGAGCGTGTCTCTCTCCCACACAATGAATGCTAGGATCCATTTTATTCAAACAAAACAAAAACAAAAAACAAACCGACGCTCCAAGCAAAGTGCATAAGATGTGATGGAATAAAAATATAGTTTCACTAGAGGAACCTGATAATGTTGTCGATGAAGAAGGGGATGTCTTGGGCATCCCCAAGCTTAGACGCTTGAGTCTTCTTGAAATATGCAGGGGTGAACCACCGGGGCATCCCCAAGCTTAGAGCTTTCACTCTCCTTGATCATATTGTATCATCTCCCTCTCTTGATCCTTGAAAACTTCCTCCACACCAAACTCAAAACAACTCATTAGAGGGTTAGTGCACAATCAAAATTCACATGTTCAGAGGTGACACAATCATTCTTAACACTTCTGGACATTGCACAAAGCTACTGAAAGTTAAACGAATCGAAAAATCCATCAAGCATAGCAAAACAGGCAATGCGAAATAAAAGGCAGAATCTGTCAAAACAGAACAGTTCGTAAAGACGAATTTTATTGAGGCACCAGACTTGCTCAAATCAAAATGCTCAAATTGAATGAAAGTTGCGTACATATCTGAGGATCACTCACATAAATTGGCATAATTTTCTGAGTTACCTACAGAGAATTAGGCCCAGATTCGTGACAGCAAAGAAATCTGTTTCTGCACAGTAATCCAAATCTAGTATGAACCTTACTATCAACGACTTTACTTGGCACAACAATGCACAAAACTAAGATAAGGAGAGGTTGCTACAGTAGTAACAACTTCCAAGACTCAAATATAAAATAAAAGTGCAGTAGTAAAATCATGGGTTGTCTCCCATAAGCGCTTTTCTTTAACGCCTTTCAGCTAGGCGCAGAAAGTGTATATCAAGTATTATCAAGAGATGAAGCATCAACATCATAATTTGTTCTAATGATAGAATAAAAAGGTAACTTCATTCTCTTTCTAGGGAAGTGTTTCATACCTTTCTTGGGAGGAAATTGATATTTAATATTACCTTCCTTCATATCAATGATAGCACCAACAGTTCGAAGAAAAGGTCTTCCCAATATAATGGGACAAGATGCATTGCATTCAATATCCAAGACAACAAAATCAACGGGGACAAGGTTATTGTTAACGGTAATGCGAACATTATCAACTCTCCCGAAAGGTCTCTTTGTAGAGTTATCAGCAAGATTAACATCCAAATAACAGTTTTTCAATGGTGGCAAGTCAAGCATATTATAGATTTTCTTAGGCATAACGGAAATACTTGCACCAAGATCACATAAAGCATTACAATCAAAGTCATTGACCTTCAACTTAATGATGGGCTCCCAACCATCCTCTAGCTTCCTAGGAATAGAAGCTTCGCGTTCTAGTTTCTCTTCTCTAGCTTTTATGAGAGCATTTGTAATATGTTTCGTGAAAGCCAAATTTATAGCACTAGCATTAGGACTCTTAGCAAGTTTTTGTAAGAACTTTATAACTTCAGAGATATGGCAATCATCAAAATCCAAACCATTATAATCTAAAGCAATGGGATCATTATCCCCAATGTTGGAAAAAATTTCAGCAGTTTTATCACAGGCAGTTTCAGCAGTTTTAGCAGTTTCAGGCAGTTTTTCGCGCTTTGCATTAGAAGTGGAAACATTGCTAACACCAATTCTTTTACCATTAATAGTAGGAGGTGCAGCAACATGTGAAGCATTAGCATTACTAGTGGTGGTAATAGTCCAAACTTTAGCTATATTATCTTCTTTTTCATTTTCTTCTCTTTCCCACCTAGCACGCAATTCGGCCATCAATCTTATATTCTCATTAATTCTAACTTGGATGGCATTTGCTGTAGTAACAATCTTATTATTATGATTTTCATTAGGCATAACTTTCGATTTCAAAAGATCAACATCAGCAGCAAGACTATCGACTTTAGAAGCAAGTATATCAATTTTCCTAAGTTTTTCTTCAACAGATTTGTTAAAAGCAGTTTGTGTACTAATAAATTCTTTAAGCATGGCTTCAAGTCCAGGGGGTGTGTTCCTATTATTGTTGTAAGAATTCCCATAAGAATTACCATAGCCGTTGCCATTATTATAAGGATATGGCCTATAGTTGTTACTAGAATTGTTCCGGTAAGCATTGTTGTTAAAATTATTATTTTTAGTGAAGTTCATATCAACATGTTCTTCTTGGGCAACCAATGAAGCTAACGGAACATTATTAGGATCAACATTAGTCCTATCATTCACAAGCATAGACATAATAGCATCAATCTTATCACTCAAGGAAGAGGTTTCTTCGACAGAATTTACCTTCTTACCTTGTGGAGCTCTTTCCGTGTGCCATTCGGAGTAATTAATCATCATATTATCAAGAAGCTTTGTTGCGTCGCCTAGAGTGATGGACATAAAGGTACCTCCAGCAGCTGAATCCAATAAGTTCCGCGAAGAAAAATTTAGTCCCGCATAAAAGGTTTGGATGATCATCCAAGTAGTCAGTCCATGGGTTGGGCAGTTTTTAACCAAAGATTTCATTCTTTCCCATGCTTGTGCAACATGCTCATTATCCAATTGTTTAAAATTCATTATGCTACTTCTCAGAGATATAATTTTAGCAGGGGGATAATATCTACCAATAAAAGCATCCTTGCATTTAGTCCATGAATCAATACTATTCTTAGGTAGAGATAGCAACCAATCTTTAGCTCTTCCTCTTAATGAGAAAGGGAACAATTTCAATTTTATTATGTCACCATCTACATCCTTATACTTTTGCATTTCACATAATTCAACAAAATTATTAAGATGGGCAGCAGCATCATCAGAACTAACACCAGAAAATTGCTCTCTCAAAACAAGATTCAATAAAGCAGGTTTAATTTCAAAGAATTCCGCTGTAGTAGCAGGTGGAGCAATAGGTGTGCATAAGAAATCATTATTATTTGTGGTTGTGAAGTCACACAACTTAGTATTTTCAGGAGTACCCATTTTAGCAAGAGTAAATAAAGCAAACTAGATAAAGTAAATGCAAGTAACTAATTTTTTTGTGTTTTTAATATAGCAAACAAGATAGCAAATAAAGTAAAACTAGCCACTAATTTTTTTGTATTTTGATTTAGTGCAGCAAACAAAGTAGTAAATAAAATAAAGCAAGACAAAAACAAAGTAAAGAGATTGGAATGTGGAGACTCCCCTTGCAGCGTGTCTTGATCTCCCCGGCAACGGCGCCAGAAATTTAGCTTGCTGTCCACAACTGGCGCGTGGTTGATGTGGGAGGTAGAAATCTCTGTGGGGTAGCTTTTCTTCGTTCCCCGGCAACGGCGCCAGAAATTTAGCTTGACATGCGTACAGCACGCGACCGTTGGGAACCCCAAGTGGAAGGTGTGATGCGTACAGCAGTAAGTTCCCTCAGTTAGAAACCAAGGTTTATCGAACCAGTAGGAGTCAAGAAGCACGTTGAAGGTTGATGGCGGCGAGATGTAGTGCGGCGCAACACCAGGGATTCCGGCGCCAACGTGGAACCTGCACAACACAACCAAAGTACTTTGCCCCAACGAAACGAGTGAGGTTGTCAATCTCACCTGGCTTGCTGTAACAAAGGATTAGATGTATAGTGTGGATGATGATTGTTTGCGAGAAAACGAGTAGAACAAGTATTGCGATGAGATTGTATTCGATGTAAAGAATGGACCGGGGTCCACAGTTCACTAGAGGTGTCTCTCCCATAAGATAAATAGCATGTTGGGTGAACAAATTACAGTTGGGCAATTGACAAATAGAGAGGGCATGACAATGCACATACATGATATGATGAGTATTGTGAGATTTAATTGGGCATTACGACAAAGTACATAGACCGCTATCCAGCATGCATCTATGCCTAAAAAGTCCACCTTCAGGTTATCATCCGAATCCCTTCCAGTATTAAGTTGAAAACGACAGACAATTGCATTAAGTATGGTGCGTAATGTAATCAATAACTACATCCTCAGACATAGCATCAATGTTTTATCCCTAGTGGCAACATCACATCCACAACCTTAGAACTTTCTGTCACTGTCCCAGATTTAATGGAGGCATGAACCCACTATCGAGCATAAATACTCCCTCTTGGAGTTAAGAGTAAAAACTTGGCCAGAGCCTCTACTAATAACGGAGAGCATGCAAGATCATAAACAACACATAGATAGATTGATAATCAACATAACATAGTATTCTCTATCCATCGGATCCCAACAAACACAACATATAGCATTACAGATAGATGATCTTGATCATGTTAGGCAGCTCACAAGATCCGACAATGAAGCATAATTAGGAGAAGACGACCATCTAGCTACTGCTATGGACCCATAGTCCAGGGGTGAACTACTCACTCATCACTCCGGAGGCGACCATGGCGGTGAAGAGTCCTCTGGGAGATGATTCCCCTCTCCGGCAGGGTGCCGGAGGCGATCTCCTGAATCCCCCGAGATGGGATTGGCGGCGGCGACGTCTCTGGAAGGTTTTCCGTATCGTGGCTCTCGGTACTGGGGGTTTCGCGACGAAGGCTATAAGTAGGCGGAGGAGATAGGTCAGGGGGCCACACGAGGGCCCCACACAGTAGGCCAGCCCGGCCAAGGGCTGGGCCGCGCCGCCCTATCGTGTCGCCAGCTCGTGGCCCCACTTCGTATCATCTTCGGTCTTCTGGAAGCTTCGTATGGAAATAGGCCCCTGGGCGTTGATTTCGTCCATTTCCGAGAATATTTCCTTACTAGGATTTCTGAAACCAAAAACAGCAGAAAACAACAACTGGCTCTTCGGCATCTCGTTAATAGGTTAGTGCCGGAAAATGCATAAATATGACATAAAATATGCATAAAACATGTAGATATCATCAATAATGTGGCATGGAACATAAGAAATTATCGATACGTCGGAGACGTATCAGTAATATGAACTCATCAAGTGATAATTCTTATATTCTACAAAGCATGCGTAATAGTAAATAGAATTGTAAGAAACATGAATGATAAGTAGTATATATGAATCATAAAGAATGCTTAGGAGAATCCTATAGAATTTTTGCAGGACTCTTTGTCCTCTCTTTTCTTGAATGTTTCTTTGGACTCTTGAACACAAGAAAGTAAGGAGGGAATAAATGTGCTAAACCTCCAACAAAATAAAAAGTAGAGAGAATAAAACAAGGTTTTAAGATATGCAATTCATGTCAACAATAATAATAAGGATGGGACACCATGAATCCCTTGTAAGAAGAGATCTATGTGTCATGAGTTTGACCTCTTACGAGTAAATGTTACCTCATTTTCTTGAATGCTAAGGATTGCACCTCTTCCTACTCAGCTCCGGGTTGCCAAGACTTTTCAACACACATGTTTCAACCAAGTATCACAATGGGGTATCTTCATGCCGCTTATACAAAGGACAAAAGGAGATGGGTATCTTAGCTATAGGTCATCCATACCGGGACAACATGAAGAACAGACATTGAGCATCCTCTCTAACTTTCTCACTTTTTTCTCTAACTCTGTTTTAGTCTCTTTTTTTCTTTTTTTTCCACTCTCTCTCTTTTCACTAACTCTTTTTCTTTTTTTACTCTTCCTATTGAGGATGCTCGCTGCTGAAACTTTCACCATGGTTAAGCATGGCTTCGGTTAGCGGCCCATTGCTCTTCTCTAACAATGCATGCATACTTACTATTGATAACCTCTACTTATTCTACAAGAGATAGCCATCAACAACAACAAAAAATGAGGATCAACGCAGGGTGCAATACCCTGATGGTGCAATGTTGAAAGACTTCCCCATTAAATGTGGTTATGGTCTAGCTCATTACTCATAATCAGTCAAACCCACAACATGCACATCGGTATTTTCCTTCCAAACCTTACTTTCTTATGAGCTTTAAATTACACAAAAAAGATATTTTAAAAAGGTTGGAGGCATAACATACATTATACTTGGAATAGAAAGTGCTATATAGGTAGGTATGATAGACATTGAATTTGAGTTGAGCTTGGAAACAAGTCTATGCTTGTGTAAGAATTCAATTATTTTGGCTAGCAAGAGATCTAAAAGCATGCAATAGTATACATAGACTATTCATTCATCATCAAACAATGATACTTAAGATTAAACATCTATATATATACTAGAAAGAATTAGCACTGAATAACGCACATATAAAATCATCACTCAATAGAGCATGTGAAACTGGAAATACCATACACAAAATAAATTTCAGTTTTTTTAGGCATTCCTCCTTTTTTCTTATAGTCATGCAACTTAATTTACTTTAAACATTCATAGATAGAGAGTTTGTTCCAGTAGCTCATGCATATGCATTATGAACACTCAATATGACAGTCCTTTCATTTTAAAAACAAAAGTAGACACAAATAAAATAAGAACGCTTCATTTTTTTCGAAAATTCTATGTTGCTCAAAAAACAGAGTTTAGAAGTGCTCAAACCAGAATTTTTAGAATGAGTCCAGTGGGTTGTCATGGGCATCCGCAAGCTTATGATATTCATCATACTTGAATGATCTTAGTGTGATATTCCTCCATTCCCTGTGAAAAAACTTCAACACAAACTTTTCTCTCCATTCTTTTCTATGGGGTGACATTAGAGGTACAATGAAATCATGGTTGGTGCTCGTTCATTTATAAATAAAATTATATCATCAATAACTAGAGAGCACATAATGTTCTACATTCTAGCATATCAAAATTTTCAAGTAAAAATCATTTTGATACTCAAAAGAATGGATCTAACATAGAAAGGCAGAATCTGTCCAGAATTTTTGCTGCAATAAAACTGAATTTTTAGCACGACTTAGACACATCAGTAATCTTAGCCAATTTACGTGCATATAGAGAATGAAAAGTTACATCTACTGTGAATTTAGAAAGATTTTAGGAGTTACCGAATAATCAGAAAATCGTACTAAAAAGTGCAGCGCATAAAACAACAACTTCGTATTATGTTTGCAACTTTAAACATCCAAATGGGTAAAAACTTGATACTTTATTTTAAAACCAGAGTGTAAACTAAAAAAACTAACATGATACAACATGCAAAATAAAACCAAATATGAAAACACATCAGGTTGCCTCCCGTAAAGCGCTTTCTTTATAGCCATATAGCTAGCCTTACTTACTTGTTTCAAGTGCATGGAAATTATGTGGTAGCATGAATGATGCTACCTCCTTATTCCTCGGAAAGTGCTTCATACACTTTTTGTGTGGAAATTGGAACTTGACATTCCGTTCTTTACAATCAATGATAGCTCATGTTGTTCTCAGAAAAGGTCTTCCAGGGATTATAGGACTAGAGGTATTTCTTCCCATGTCCATGACAATGAAATTAAGAGGAACATATGTCATATGCAATTCAACCATTACATCATTTACTCTTCCTAATTAAAGATTTTTTGGTTGAATCATCAGCAAGTAATAAATCAATAGAGAATTTTTTCACAGTTTTTAGTTTAAGTAATTCATATAGCTCTTTTGATATGATAGAAACACCAGATCCTAAATCTAGAATGGCATGATGTGTTTCAATAGAAATTAAGATCTTGGGGATCCACGCATCCCCAAGCTTAGGTGTTATCATAGCCTCATTATTGTATCTTTGAATCTTTTCTTTAATGACATAGTTAGGAATATAGGCTTCATTGACATTAATAGTGAGATCTTTAGAAAATTTCTCAAGTATATCAATCAATTCATGCAAGCTACATTTATCAATATCGAAAAGTGGTTCCCTAGCTTCACTAGGCATTTTAACTTCTTCAATTTGTTTATCTTTAACAAGCATAAGAGTTCCTTTTTCATCCCTAGGATTCAAAGCTTTCCAAGATTTATCTATAACTTCTTGCACATATTTGATTGTTTCTTCATGGCTTTTTTGTTGTAAGAGATTTTTGAAAGACACAAATTCTTGCGTTAAGATCTCAACTTTATCAATGAAAGCATCTTGCCTTTCAAATTTTTCTATGAATTATTTATTTAACTCCTTTTCTGTAGCAATAAAAGATCAGATGGTGTTTTCTAATTCATTAGAGTTACTACCCACTAGCATATTTGTTGGCCACATAAGGTGGCCGACCATAAGAATTATTGTAATTGTTATTCTCATACCAATTGTTGTCAAAGTTTCTTATAAAATTAACATCCACATTTTCATTGTTGTTTGCAACTAATTCTTGTAGAGGGATATTATCATTATTTTGTTTGGCTATGTAGGCAAGTATGGCATCAATTTTATTAGATATAAGATTTTCTTCTTCAATTGAATGCACTTTCTTAGTGGGATTTGGTGCTCTTTCGGTATGACATTTACTATGATTGTGTAACATGCTTTCTAATATTGCTTTAGCTTCAGGCACAGTTTTACCCATAAAAGCACCCCGCATAGTGGAATCTCTCATGCTTGTTTAACCCATTATAGAAAGAGTGTAAGATAGACAATTCATTAACTCAATGTGATGGGAAGGTTCTAAGCATGTTTGTAATTCGTTCCCACGTTGTTGCTACATGTTCATTATCATTTTATCTAAATTATAGGATACTATTTTGATTTTGTAAGATCTTAACAGGCGGGTAATACATTCTAATGAAGGCTTCTTTAAGATCATCCCAAGAATTAATACTAGCAGTATGTAATGACAATAACCACTCATTAGCCTTTCCTCTAAGAGAGAATGGGAATAACATGAGCTTGACAATGTTGTTTTCCATATTTTTAAAATTTTGCATATCACAAATTTCATAGAAATCAGGTAAATGCATAGAGGCATCTTCACCAGCACTACCGCAAATTATTCCCTAGTTATAAGATTTAATAACCTGGGACTTAATTCAAAGGTTTCAAAGTTATCTCAGATGTAGTGATATGCTTAGCGATAAAATGATCATTATGAGTGTTTGTGTAATCACACAACTTATTATTTCTTCCCCCCATGATTTTCAGAAAATAGTTACTACTACTTTTTATGTGTTTTTAAATTTTTATAAAAAATAACTAACAAGCAAAGAATAAAAACAAGACAAATAAAATACGATGCAAAATCTAAAAGAGATAAGTGAGCTCACAGTGGTATGACCTCCCCAAGCTTAGGTGAGACGCAGTTGTAAGGAGATTCTTCTAAAAAAATACCTCTTAAGCAGCAACCACTATGATGTAACTCTTTTCATCTCCCCGGCAACGGCGCCACAAAATGCCTTGATGATGCTGGGACTCCAAGTGCAGAGTGTTGCAACAGCAAAGTATTTTCCCCATAAGGATGACTCGAGGGTTTAAATCGAACTCTCGACGAACTGAGGAAAGAGTATTATCTTTTCTCTTCTTCTAGCAATCATGCAAAGTAAAGTAAAAGCCTTGTGTCCCCAACTCCACCACGTGGTTGTCAAGCATAATGTTTCGTGTAAGTAAATGAAACACAAGTAATAATAAAGTGAGTAACTAAGTAAAAACAGTAAACCGTTGATTGTTTTGGGTGTTTTGCATGCAAATATGAAAAGTAAATATTTTTGTATTTTCGGAGTAAAATAGTGTAGCAAATAGAAAACAAGATAAAAGCAAGATAACGGTCTTTCTTATAAAAAGTGGACCGGCATTCATGGTTTCAATTGATTATTCTCTCTTTTAAGTTGTAGTGGACAAATAGTAATTCATCAATGACATATGGGGATGCAAAATAATAATACGCATTCATATGGGCATCATATTCTAACATAGAAATGATGCAACACATATGTCTTATACTCCACAAGAAAGGAAAAACTCCATGCAATCTTGTATGAAAAATTAACATAGTATAGCCATAAGTACTTTGACATGATGTTTGAATACTAAATATGCTACCTTGAACAAATAAGCTGATCACTTTTGTCACGTGACGAACATAGCACATGCATTCACTTTATCCCTAGTGAGGCAGCAAAAGAAAAGGCAAAATCATAATAGATCATGAATTTGTTGTCACTATTCAATCACTAAAACCATGCCACTCCATGCTACTCCATCTAATACACACATCACCCCACACACGCTCTTGCATATATGTTGGATCAGAACAAATACTTAAGAACGGGGTACATAATATGCATCTATCAATATATCTTACACATAATACGATCAGAACTCATAGCAAAATATCATAGAATAAGATCCACCACATATGTATTACAAATATGGTCATAATCATGTAGGATAGCTCATATGGCACTAAAAACTATGAAGAACATGCGAGAAATAGATCAAGCTACTGCCACAACCCGTAGACCAGAGGTGGACTACTCCCCCTTGATCATGGTGATGATGATGAAAACGTTGGAGAAGGTGGAGATCCCTCCTGCGGTGATCCCGGCGGAGTTTCCCCTCCAATCTTCTCTGCTGCAGTCCTCTATTTTCGTGTTTCTTTCTCGTACGGCGCTTTCCTGGCGAGAACTCTTCGGGCCATATATATATAGTGATTTTTAGGTCAAAATACATCTGTGGGCATAAGAATCAGGTCAATTGGACGATCGACGGTCGAAAGACCTCGGGTTGCATGCCGTACATGTTTGGGCGCGCCACCTGATGTATTTTGGGCATCAGGCCCATACAGGCCTCCTCCAAATCTCCAGGGCGCTCCTCCTGATGAAAAAGTGATGCTCCAAAAATCCCAGGTCAATTTGACTCTGTATAGGTCTCTGAAAGTGAAAAATACGCAAAACAGGGTTTTCCTGCTCTGCGGAGTTATAAACCAAATAAAGTGGATCATTGGTAAATCCCATGAATCGGTGTAAAACATGTTATTAACATCATATATGTTGCAAATATGTGGGAATTCAATATGATAAAGGACAAAGTTCATGTATGCATTTTACATGCATCACTATGCTAATATACGATTATTTCCTTTTGTTTCAGGTATGCGATCACTATAATAAGTTCATATAAAAAAGGGGCATACCATGCTTTCTACATCTATAAGCAATTTCAAATATTCAATATGCATTAGTATGATCTGGAGAAACCAATTGGGTCATTGCGAGTCCACCATTGCACCATACCTATTTTTTTAGGGACACAAAGGGGCAGGCCAAGTTAGTGTTAATATTGTAAGATTTATTTTGATAAAGTTGATATTGTAAGATTATATAGTCTCTATGTGGTATGATCTTCTCATAAAAATTTCACTTTCTAAGAAATATTGATTAGCCTAGAAAATGTGAACATTTTAGGTATTTATCTTATTTCTAGGTGGCATGTTTAGCTCAAAGAAGTTTCAATTTGCTTAATTTTTTTATTATCTATTTCAGATTATCTTTGTGAAATACTTTTTGTGTTGTTTTCTCAAGTGTGAATCTCTATATATTATGTGGGAAACCACTTCAACTTATGCTAATCATTGATTTTCCTTCAAAATTTCTTATTTGTTTCCAAATTTGTTTTTGAATTTTTATTATATTCTTTGCCCTCTTGAGGACCCTATTGACTGACTTTGTTTCATCTTTTGATCCCTATCAAGTATGTGTTGATGGAAGACATACCTTTTATTTTGCGACACTTGATTCCATTGCGAAAATTGTGGATGGTTTGGTTTGTTTGTTGAAAGCTTGCTCTTTTGGGATTTTATTGTCTCATTCGTTGTTCGTTGTTCAAGTATGTTTGTTCTCAATTTGTATATTTGTTTCTTTTATATAATGTGGAAAACATATTTGTTTTATCACACCTTTTGGCCTTTTTTAAAAAATTGCTGCTTTTTCCAAATTAGATCTTCCTTGGATCTTAAAAGACTTATGCATGCAGTCTTCAATATGTTTTGTTATGTATCTTGCTTGATTTATTTTATCTAATATATAGGGTAGACTCCATCAAATCTTAAAAGTCTAATATATGCATGAAATTGTAACCTCATTTCTAAATACTAAATATCCACATATTTAATGGAGTTTGCCATATGTAGTGTAGTTTCTATAACTACTTTAGACCAAATGGTTTTGGAGACTAAGATGTACATGAATGTTGGTTTAGGTACTTTAGAGACACAATTTATGCTTTTCTCAATTATAGGTGCTCTAACCATGTGCAAACTGGAGCTAAGCTAGGATGTTTGAAGAAGTCTCATCCACGACATGCCAATTCTATGTCACTAGATTATCACCCTATGCCTTCATGAAAAAACTTCAAACCTGCTTGTGGAGATTAATCATTGCTAAAAGTCCTTAATTTTCAACCGTCGTGGTTCTTCTAGAATACTTTCAGGAAAATATCTTTCTCGCAAATTTGAGTAATTTGAGATGTTGCATAATATGTAGATGATATGAAATTATATTCGTAATTCATCACTCCCAAATATGTTAAGATAGGAATTTGTTGAATCTCTATCTCTCAAGTTCACTCATATGCAGTATTGTTGCATTGCAAAGTTTATTTCTACTCGGATTTTGTACAACAATTTTGTGGTTAGCATGGTGCAATTTAGGGTAGTCAATCAAATGTTTACGAAATATAAATCCCAAGCATGTAGGTATTTGCAAACCGGACTAAAGGAACTAGGCTTGGGAGAAGTATGCTATGCGTGTACAAGTACAAGGTACATAGCACCCAACCGCTTTTAGGGTTTAGTACTAGATCAAGCAGATCTTCTTTTTCCAAGGCTTAAGCCGGGAAGTCCCTGCCTCTTTATTTTTGGGGCATCCTCCACCGGAGGAGGGGTGGTCCAAATAGGACCAGTAGGTGGCAACATACATAGTTCGGGTTAAGTCTAGGAGGGCCGGCGTAGGATGGAGCGGCTCTCCTCCTCCCTCGTGTATATTGCACATGGATCCATCACCCCTGCAGAGCGACGTGCATATTTGTGGTGTGGGGGGCGCACCATTGGATCGTTTTGGCCCGTGCTTCCCAGTTAGGGTAAACCTGTGGTAACTGCACTCCAAAGTTACCCTCCTTTAAAAGTCGAGAGAGAGTGAGAGACAGGGATGTGTCAAGAGAGATCGACGCAAGAAACCAGCACGAGCTACAGTAACAGTACCCCCTTTGCTCCCCCTTTTCCTTGCCCTCCACTAATATCCCGCGCCCCCCTCCCCAGCTAGCTCATTATATGACCAGCATCATTGCACAAGCTCAGTCCGTCCTTGTGGGTTAGTAGGTGGCATTAGAAGCACTGGATCGGAGCAAGCTTGCTAGCTAGCTAGAGCTGATCAGTGGTGCTTTCCTTGGTCGATCGAGTGTTCGAAGGAGGAGGAGGAGGAGGAGGAGATCATGGGGAGGGGAAGAGTTGAGCTGAAGCGGATCGAGAACAAGATCAACCGGCAGGTCACCTTCTCCAAGCGTCGCAACGGGCTCCTCAAGAAGGCCTACGAGCTGTCCGTGCTCTGCGACGCCGAGGTCGCGCTCATCATCTTCTCCAGCCGCGGCAAGCTCTACGAGTTCGGCAGCGCAGGGTATAAACATACGCACATACAATTAAGTAACTCGCTCCTGCTGCATCATCCACTAATTCATCTTCCTCGA
The DNA here is from genome assembly GCF_022539505.1 of Lolium rigidum. Lineage (NCBI taxonomy): Eukaryota > Viridiplantae > Streptophyta > Magnoliopsida > Poales > Poaceae > Lolium > Lolium rigidum. The sequence continues at coordinate 142,619,103 of NC_061509.1, read as the reverse complement.
TGTAGATCTGCTGTTTCATTTGCACAATTGCTTGTTTTTGCTCCTCCTGTTTGCTGGTGTTTCCACTCTCTGGCTTTTCCTGGTTTTAAGCAGCACGTTTCGGAGCTACACTTGTAGTTCCTGCGCCTGGCCACACAAAGCTATTTTATTCCTGCTACGTATACTACTGTAGGGGCATGGCGGTGTTCTTATAACCCAGAGAGGTTGATCCCTAACTAGCATGAAACATCTTTTCCGCAGATCTACAAGCCTTACAACCTTTACCTCTTTCTTCCAGCTTCTCCGGAGCAGCCATATCCTCCGTCTTGGCGTGTGTGTGTGTCTTGTGTCAGAGAACGCCTTCATAAATTGCTTAGCTGGTAGAGCTAGGATTGTTTTTGTGTTGAACAATAGAGAAGTCGCGGGGCTGTGAGGGGAAAGGGAAGTATGCTCTTTCTATTTTGATCCCAGGTATTAAAATACTGTGTAAAATGTCCGATTTGGTATTTGTTTTGCCCTAGTCTTGGGTGAGCGCCAGTCGATCTGGCCTGATCTGAGTATGAGGTCATCAATTGGTTCATTGTTCTTCACCCTTCTGCTTCACCTTTCTGTTCGATTTCTTGCTGTGATGCTTACTGAGGGAAAGTTGCTTTGATTTTATTGTATGATTTTATTCTTAAGATATCAAGCTAGATCTAGGTTGTTTGGGAAGACATTTAACTCATAATTTCTGATAAGATCTCCCCCTATAGCTTATCCCTTTTTCTTTCTCAATCTCCTTTCGCTGTCTCTTTTACTTGTCTTTGTCCATTTTCTCTAAGGTTCTCCTCATGTATCCTCAGCTTGGTTTGTGAAGTTTCAGCAAAAGTAACTTAATGTCCTCCTTCCTACAATTGATCTTATTCTCGAGTACGCATCAGTTTCCTCTTATGGTAGTGTAGTCAAAAGATGTCGGAAAGCAATACTAGTCTGCTTTTGTTACCGTGTTTCTTTCCTCATTTTATGCTGGCCTTCAGTCTTTACCGATCCAAAACATTGCTTTCTCTCCCTGTTATTTTTACAATAGCATTTGTTTTTTAAGGAATCTGTAGAATTTTCTTATACTGATGTGGCAGTTCTATTTCCGTTTTTTTTTCCTTCTTTTTTGACAAAATTAAGAATTTCATTGTACATTCCGTAATTCTGACATACAGCTTGGATTAGGGGGAATCTGTTGCGATCTTCTCTTGTGACCAGCATTTATTTTTACTCATGTGGCAGATCTATTTATCTTTTTATGCCTTTTCCTTCTTTCTGTACATTTGGTAAATCGCTCTGATTAGGGAAACCCTTGTGATCTTTCCTCGGGACCAGCTTTGGACAATAACGTTTAATTTTTTCCAAGAAAGGGGGGGGGATAGTTTGGACAATGGTTATAGGTATTGTATATGTAATAGCTTCTGGTTTTTAACTTTTCTAAATGGTACATTTATGCAGAATATCTAATGACACAAATTATTCTTTACTAAATTTCCATGATCGATGGTGGCAATGAGCTAAACTAGATGAATTCCTGAGGTTAAATGAAACAAGTATCTGCTTGTTTTTGCTTTCTTATTAGTTGCAATCTTCTTAGATAGGGCATACACTTTCAGTTCTTCCTTTTATGTTTGTTTTTCATACTTTATGCTTTTTGTGGTTATGTAAAGGCAGGCCTGTGTCTTATGCCTCTCGGTGATAATGGCGCCCCTTAGGGGGCGTTCAATTAAAAATGTATATTAGTAGTATTTCCTTAATATGCTTAGAAACTCACAACATCATGTGCTCTCAAGAAATTAAACGCATAACTGACTCTGACTATAGTATATTTTTATGCTAGAACGAATGATTGCAGGATATAAGGGTACTTTCAAAAAACAATTAACCTTTTCATCCTATGGTACTCATCAAAGGAGACCTAAAGGTTAAAGTCTGGATATACCTTGAGTGTTATCCTTCAGTATCTTGTGCTTAGACCATCAGTTTAGGGTACATACATTCTGCCTCTTATCACATACTGATATTTTTTTCTGCGTTCCGAAATACCTCAATATAGCCAATCAGCAGGCTATTCCTAACAAAAGAAATACAAGTTCTCTTTCTTTGAGTATAAAACTATACTGTATTGTTTCAATAAACAACAGTAGTTTGCTCACAGAATAAATTTCTTTCCTTGCGCTAATATAAGTGTACCTATTTGAATAGTTTCATGATTGATTTATTAATAGTCCATACAAGAAAATAATTGGATATTTATTCTCATATCACTGAAGTTTGTGCATAAATTTCGTATCCTGTTGCATAGTTTTTCTTTTTTTGAGTATATGTGATCACATCCCTAAAGAGTTCTGTGCACCGGCTTGGGGAAATTGTGGATAGTTATAGGATGGAATGTAAATTTACAAGATTAAAATGAAAAATATTCTCATTTGTAATTACCAGCAGGCCTGTTGGATCTGTTAAACTCCATAAGAATTAAGGATTAAAGTTGCTGATGTGAGAGACATTGTTGGGTCCAAAAGCTAATACTCGATAAAACTTGCATGTGTTAGTTCACACTTGTAACTCAAAGCATTTAATTGCACATTTGTACCCCTAATTCTTATATACGTGATAAACTGCTTGTATTGAAAACTGATTTCTTATATACTCCTCATACTTTGTATTCTCCTTAGCAGCCAATTTATTAGCCGGAGTCTTGAAAACTGGGCACACATGAATGTCTTAAATACCACAAGAATATGGAATGTTTCTAATTAACCATCTGAATCAGGAGGCTCTATACTCCAGTCAATTACAAAATTTGATTGCTACTTCAGTATATAAGTTTGAAATTCCATATGTGAGATATTTACATATAAACCAATTTCTTGTGCAGAACAACGAAGACATTAGAAAGATACCAACACTGCTGCTACAATGCTCAAGATTCCAGTAGTGCACTATCTGAAACTCAGGTATGTAAATCCATCCATCTATTTGGCCGTTCTATACGTTTCATCTCATATTTCCTTTTTTGTTTTCCCTAGCCGTATTTTTCGTATATGAATTTTTTCAATACTTATAAACATGGACGTGCTTTGTACTGAATCCTTACCAGATATACAAACTCACATCCATCTTAATTAGCCCATGCTATTTGAAACCAAAGAAAAACAATATCATTGCCTTTTTTTAAACACTCAGTAATTAACATAAGGAGATTTTTCTATGACACCCAGGCTCCAGGGTTTGACACTACATGCCTTGTGTTAATAAATTTTTACATATTTCCATAAAAGGATGTCTTAGATTTTTCTAAACTTGGATGTATCTATACACTAAACAGAGGGAGTATCTAATTTCCACACCTAAACAGAATTACTTGCACGTAGTCCAAAAATTGCATTCCTATATGGTCACGTTTTGTGCATTAATGCTAGTATAGGCATTAACGCAACAAGGTGATAAATATATATGGTAAAAATGACCTCATATCTTATATCTGTGATGTGAATTATAGTCAAATGACGCATCATATTTCATGTGATGCTCATTGGAAAAAATTATTAGTGAAGACCTGAAGATACATTAATCCATCCTAATGATCAACTGATGCTATAATTCAGATAAGTACTAATAACATATATACCCAAAATAGCATAAATGCAAATAAAAAATCAATTATTTTTATATTTTGTAATATATAGTTATGAGATAAAATTTTGGTAAACATATTTTTTCGTATGGGAGCAAAGCTCCAGCCTCTGCATCAATAGATGCACATGTCCAATTTTTTATTAAAAGTATCGAGTAAGTAACGTTTACAATCATGGATCAGGCAAGGTTGATACATGAATCAACCAAAAGAATATGAGGCACATAATCAGGCTACCCATTTTGTATCCTATTAATATACCACTACCAAGTCCTGAGCAACCGTCAGCAGTCGATTGCATCCAATATCCATATCCTTTCTCTGATGCTCCAGAAGGAGTAAAGCCCATAGCTGGATCCAGTGTGTAGCCTGGCGAATAACCTGCAAAAAGTTAGTTCCCTTTTGTTTGTTAAAAATAATATCATTTCGACATCGCCAAATAGACAAACAAAAGGCAGAAACTCCAATACGAATTCTATCTTTGTCTTTCTTCTGCACCATTTTTAACCAATTACTAAACATATTAGTAATATTAGAAGGGGGCGGGATGTTGTATGCAAAATAGACCATGCGCCTCAATATTTTAGCAAAAGGACATGCAAGAAATAAATGATGAATGGTTTCATTAGAGTCACAAAAACATCACTTTTGACACCCATTCCACTTACGTTTAGCCAAACATATATCACCTCAGAAAAAATATATATCACCTCGAAAAATGTAAGACCGGGAATTTAGAGAATGCATAGCATTAGTGCACCTAAGGATGTGTGTCCTTCCGTTCTACTCCATGCTATGTCTGAACTCTTAATTAAAACTGATATATAGTATCTTTAATAGCATCGGGTTACTTTGCTGAGTTTGCTCATCAAACCAGTCATTTCCTTTATCACAAAACACTGAATCACTAATAACTACCAACAAATTTTGTCAATGGGAGTTCAAGGATCCCTCGGTTGTCTTCTATAGTATCAGTGACATGTTGATGCATGACACATGTTATATGCTGCTGCTGCCTCGTACGGATATAAGGGTAGTTCCAAGTCTCCACAAAGATTATCATGTGATGCACTATTGTATGTAGCTAAGACCCTGTCATGCACTATTGTATGTAGCTAAGAGATTTTACGTGTTCTGGTTATTTAACTAAATGTGCTGCATATTTCTTCTCTCAAGAGCTGGTACCAGGAAATGTCAAAGCTGAAGGCAAAATTCGAAGCTTTGCAGCGCACTCAGAGGTTTCATTTCACTTCTAGCTGAACTCCTAATTTGCACGATGTACATCCGAAAGTGTCCGAAATACATATTTGCACTACTGATCTTCATATTTATTTATTTGAACAGACACTTGCTTGGTGAGGACCTTGGACCGCTCAGCGTGAAAGAACTGCAGCAGCTGGAGAAACAGCTAGAATGTTCTCTGTCACAAGCCAGACAGCGAAAGGTTCAAATATATTCAACTCCTATTTTACCCATCCGTTTTAATTTTTAAACCAACTGCCATGACATGCAATCTAGCAACTACTGGATCTATTGACAGAACTCAGCTCGCAACAGCAGAGCGTAGTGCAGTCCAATATCTCAACAGAATATCACATTGCTTGCTTTTGTGCATATGTTGGTCAATTTAAAATCAAACAAATGGGTAATTCTTTGTTACACATTTATAAGATATAAGAATGCAATGATGTTAATTTTATTGCACCTAGATTGCATATATTAGCAAGGTGGTGACTGGTCAAAGCTTCGTCTTATTAAGTCGGGTTGTCGTTTCCGAGATCTATGTTGCACATAGTGCGTTTTCCTTTATGGTGTGGTGATCAATGTGTCGAGGGTTTGTGGTTGTAAGAGTTGCATGCTATGGGAGTAGTTCACATGTTGTTTTGTTGTAACGGTCTTCACACGGTTTTTCTTTAATTAACTGAGTACTTTTTTCTTAATTAATTGACAAGGGCAAAACTTGTGTTCCCGTTTCATAAAAAGGTCTTATATTTTGTGACGCAAAGACTAGTACATACATGATCAAATAATAACCATTTCAACAAGTACACATACGGGACTGTCACAAAGTTCTCAAACCGAATACATCTTTATTTGATGGTTATTGCTAACTAGTTATTTTTTTCACGAAGCACTAATAGTTCAACGTATTGACCCACATTATCCGCAGACACAACTTATGATGGAGCAAGTGGAGGAGCTTCGCAGGAAGGTAACATATAAACCTGTATATTTCGTGCTCGAGTCTTCCACAGCTTTCAGTCAATGTATAGAAGCATGGGCGTACGTCTGCAGTATGGCTCTAGGAGTGTTATCTACTACTAGTATTCTACTGCTTCTCTATACGCATTACCGCGCCGTAGGTTTGCTAAATGTACTGTAGCGGGCTACGAGATAACGCAAGCGCATTTGGTAGCTAGAGGTTTTGACTCTGCATACTCCTCATGGGCCCAGCTTGCACGTTCCTGTGGCAGATATCCTTGCTTTCACAACAGGCTCTACCGATATTTATAACATTTGCATTTGACTGTACGAACTCTACCATACGCAGGAGCGTCAGTTGGGAGAAATCAATAGGCAACTCAAGCACAAGGTTATTAATGTACACCTATTATACTGCACTCATAATGCTGAGAAAAAAGTGACTACTAGTCTACGACGCATGCATTTTCTTTTTCAATTATTAACCTTTGGCTTTCCTTTTTGGTTGCTGATCGTGTAGCTGGACGCTGAAGGCAGCAGCAGCAACAGCTTCAGGGCGATGCAACAGATCACCTGGGCTGCCGGCACCGTCGTCGATGAAGGCGCCGGCGCATATCACATGCACCACCAGCAGCAGCCTAATCACTCCGCTGCTATGGACTGTGAACCCACTCTGCAAATTGGGTACCCACGACCACCTTACATCCAACTGTTCATGCATGCATTGCACTGGGCATGTGAGCTGAACATTCATCTAGATGCTGAGATGCAGGACAAACATAAGAACTGATCATTTTTCTGTATATATACCAGGTATCCTCATCAGTTTGCGGCGGCTGAACAGGCAGCCAACAATATTCCGAGGAGCAGCGCTCCTGGAGGGGAGAACAACTTCATGCTGGGCTGGGTTCTTGGAGCTAACTAGCTGCAGCTAGCAGCTGGTCACTTGCCATCGATCGGCCCAAACTTGAGAAGCTAATAAAATGCGTGTTCTGCTTCTGCATGCTCCACATGAGCAGCGTGACGCGTGCCCACCCACCTGGTCTGGTGCTCGCGTGCCCCTTTATTTTCAGTCCTTGTTTGTGTGTAAGAACCGAAGAACTACCTACTTCTACGTTTTGATTATTTGAACTATGTATCTTGCAAGTTGTAAGCTGCTCGTGCGTTATGCTGCCAAGTTTATATAGGTTCAAGCTCATTATGGTGACGCCATGCACATGCATGAATCCACATGAAAACATAATATTTGGAAAAGTACTGAAATCTGAACTACTCCTAGGGAAAAGATGAAGCACATATCAATTATATATATGCGTGTTGTGGTAGTGCACAAATGAGTAGTTGTGTCAATAAATACTGAACCCCGGCCACCCCCAACCAAGAATACACTCAATAAACAGAACCTCCTCGTTCTGAATTATAAGAACTTTTGTATATTTCAATGTAGATTTTCTTCGAACTAAAAGGAGTACTCAAATATGTCTAGATACATACGATTTAGTGTAGATGCTAAGTGCAACTGGTATCTTCCTGATATTAATATATTTTTTAATCGAAAAAAGATACGTACGATTTAGAAAAAACTGAACATCTTATAATTTGGAATGATCGATAATAAACATTTGGGGTATATGCAATGTGAATGTTTACTTTGTGCACCTTTCTTGTCAGGGGACAACAAGCAATGCTCACCTTTAATTGAACACATCACATTCCAAATGTGCCGTTGAGTACTTCAGTAATGACAACGGCATACCAAAGGCTTGTAACTGTTCCTTTCCAGAATATGGTGCAAAATTATTGTAGTACTGCACAATTGGAATCAAAACTTGCCGCAATAAATTGTCAGGTAGAATGTCAGTATGCACTCTTCCCTCCTCGGTTTATTGGTGCGTGTGCATTTAATGAAATCTTGAAACAATCATATTGATCAGCTTGTTGTCTTTATCTCATGCGGATCAGCACGCGCAACGTAGCTTTGAGTGACAGATATGCATGACCATCTTGATCACAGGCTGATCGTGATGTGCTCCTGCTTCTGTTGAGTGAGATGGTTCCAGCTGACTAATCAGATGCTGCGCGTTCTGGTTCCAACTGGATTGAAAATGTTTGTCTGCTTTCAATAGCACATTTTTTCTATAAGATGTCTCTTTCCGAAAAGTGGAGTACAACTCTAGCCGCTGCATCAATTGATGCGCACATCTATTTTGTTACCGAGTTCATCATCATATAATTAAGGTTAATACATGATTTAACCAACGAACGAAAAAGATGAAGCACATAGCATCTATATGCATTTTGTAGTCTACTACTATGTCGCCAGTCATCTCAGCTGAATATATCCTGAGAGAACCGTCACAAAATGGTTGCATCATGAAACCATAAGCTCCAGATAATCCGACGGGATGAGAATGGCCATGACAATGAGAGACGAGTGATGAACTGATGATTGATATTGTGACTAGGGAGAATGAGAGAGTGGGTGATCTCCGCACAATTGTAATGACATGAATGTGAATTCAAGCCAGTGATCACCCGGGAAATGTTAATGACTAGTTAGCCTGCATTGACATGAATGCTAATGCAAACCAGCGATTATATAGTGATGGAAGTGGTCACGAAGATGGCATTGACATGCATGTCAACGACATGCCAGTGATCACTTAACTAATGGTTGTGGTCATCGAGTTTGGACTGATACAAAATCGGATCTACACATGCAAATAGTTACCCTAGATGCTCAAATCGAAATTTTCGAACAACAATGGAGGCTTTTGGCGAACTTCTAGTGCTCAATGATGCATGGATTGGGCCCGCTGGGGTTGGAGAAGTTGTGGAATGGGCCGCCACCGCAACTATTGCCTTTCCCTTCCCCTTCGTGTTTGATGCCCTCATCGCAGTGGACATCAATGAAACCGGTTCCATAGATGGTGTTGTTACCTAGGGAGCCACCGGTTCCATTGATGTGTGCATGCATGGCAATATAAGTATTGGCCGACTCAAGAAGGGACCAAAATGGGAAAATATGTGTTTAGAGTCATTTCCCCCTTCTTGGTCGCTAGACTAGGCAGGGTGGCAGATGCGGCGATAGAGGAGGAGAATCTATCTGTGTGACCATTGGATACATTCTGAGAGCGGGAGAGTGTGGATTCATGAATACAGTTACAATGATGGGAGGATTTATGGCTGATGCGGGCGGTCTCTCCACATGTGTGTCCTTATGCATGTAACGAGGTGTGTCACGCCCTGCTGGGCCTGGCCCGATGGAAATGTCTAAATAAAAGGGAATCTCATGGACATTATGCATAATTGTGGTTGTAGCCCTCTTGAATATTGGTGGTCAACTCAAAATTAAGAGAAGTCCCTCCTTAATAGTGTCCTATTTGGGCGCACGGAGGATAGTGATAACTGGTTCCAACCTTGCCGTGGGGGGGGGGGGGGAACTGGAGCGACGGAGCTATCAGCAACCCAACGGTTCTCTGGAAACATAAAAAAATTATCATAGGCCCTTAGCCCTATTTAATTTTCATTAAATATGTTGGATTACGCAGCAGAAAACAAAAAATTCTAACTTAACACGAACCCTAATATGTCCAAGATCTATCCATGTGGTAATGCAGTAACGGAGGTGATATCAGTGGCGTGCCCTCATAGACCGATTGCGGTTAACGTTCCGCTAGAACATGGTTGATGTAGACGACCAGTCGCCGCGGACCAAAGGGTCATGAAGAAGTCATCTCCCTGACGTCAAGTGATGCAGATGCATCACCTCGTAGTTTCGCACACGTACGATGCTCAACGACACTCCCGGCTCCGATCCAACGAAGTTGCGGAAGTACATATTTGCTTCCACGTACAGGGTGGAGTTGTCTCCCTCTCTATGCAGTTCTTCGGGGAACCGCACATAGAAAAAAACTAGAGAGGGATATTTCTCTATTTAATTGTGTATTTAATTTGCCCCTATGGGTCTCTTTATATAGGGGGCAAAGGGGGCAAGGGGGACAAAAGAAGAGGAGGTGGAGAGGGAGTCGACCGTCCCTTGGCCGGGCCGCGCGCCGGGCTCTCCCCACTCCCGCCCCTTCCGGCCCCGGGTGGGCCAGCCCACTTGGCCCGGCTGGCCACCCCTCCATTTTCCCTCATGGGCCCCTTCCATATGGGGGCCAATAATGGTAAGTAAGCCTTTTTTTTGTTAATGAAAAATAATATTTTTATTAAAGTAAATATATTTTAATATATTTTTTCATTTTATCGATATATTAAACATATCACTTAATTGCCATTTGTTTGAGACACCTCCAGAACTATTCCGAACAACTTTCGGACAACTCTGGAATCCTATTCCAGATATATCTGTTAACTCTGATGACTCCAAAACTATCTCGAGTTTCGTTAAACCCTTAAGTGTCTTACCCATTGGTTCAGGAATATCATAGCCATGATCCGGTACTACGTCACTGGTCATATGATCACTAGGGGGGTCTAGATAACCATTACGATCCCTATGTATGCCACAAACCTATGATCGTCGTTTCAACCTTTTGCATTGAGTTTTGTTCATTCGATACCGACACTCGTCCAACACATGATCACCGGTATCTCGATACCTAGTTCGGTCTCGTTACCGACAAGGTTGTTTCAACTTGTTCACATGTGGTTGGAGCATCTCCACCGACGCTCCCAATAGCGCCCCCGATCGCATTTTGGGGGCCGGCGTCGGCAATAGGCTCACACCAGCGCCAGGCGCTTTTTCGAGTCCAATAGAAGTGTCGGCAACCCCGTGCCGGCGTCTTGGCGAAGGGCGCGAATCGGGCGCGCCGGCGCCTCGCGGGACGAAAAATTTGTGCGTGGGAGCCGCCTATCACCACACATTCCAAAAATATACATCTTTTCCACCAAAACCCCTTCCCCTCCGCCGCTCATTTCTCCCGTCCTCCACTCCATCTCCCATCCAGGCTCCAACCCGAAAAATCCTCGATGTCGCCATGCCGCCGAAGAGAAAAGCTCCGGCGAAGGAAGTGAGGGCGCCGACGAAGGGGCCACCAAAGCCGCGCACCATGTCGCCGAAGGAGAAACCGAAAACCATGTCGCAGGAGGCGTGCACTAGTGGAAACGGGGCCTTTTGCACCGGTTGGTATGGGCCATATGCACCGGATGGCCATCCGGTGCAAACCATCCGGTGCAAAAGGCCCCCCCCCCTTTTGCACCGGTTCACTTACGAACCGGTGCTAAAGGGGTCACCACGTGGCAGGCTGTGGGGCGCTCGGCGGGGGAGCTTTTGCACCGGTTCGTAATACGAACCGGTGCAAAAGGGTTGTGCCGCGGCAGAGACTCTGCCCCATTCGAAAACACGGTATAATATTAATATGCAGACAATTCAAATATATATAGGAAACCATTATATTACATATATCGATCAAAGTGACACACGTTCATGCATATATATATATATATATATATATATATATATATATATATATATATATATATATATATATATATATGTCTACATCAACTTTGATATTGGATGTTGGCCACATAGTGTTCTCCGTCTGGAGCTATGACTTGCTCAAGTAAGAATCCCGCCAGTTCTTCTTGAATTGCTCATACACGCTCAGTTGCTAGAAGACCATCCCGCAACTGTTCGATCTAATAATTTGAAGAAGGTACGGTGGTCAATATATATATGTGTGTGTATGTGAATGAAACACAAGGTGATAAAATAAAGCCATGAATGTTGTTTAATTACTTACATCAAGTTGTTCCAAAATGTCCCTCACATGGTGGATATTCTGGCGGATGAACTCGCAAACGTAGAACCCGCATAAATTATTCCCGTCCTCTTGCCTCAAGCACTTTACGAGAACAAAGTTCAATCAAAATAATATATATATAATCAAGGATGATAATAATGGTATTGAAACTAGAATCAAAGAGATGCGCGGCCTAGCCAGTAGTACTTACCGGTACATGTTTTATTCGAAGTTCTTTATTCTTTAAACCCGGAGCTTTGTTGGTGAACCGTTTTCAAGCCTTGTGGAGGATATCAGCCATGTCCCCCCATGCCTCAAGGGGTTTACTCTTCGAGTCCATGACTTCTACTATCCCGGTGTCGGGTTCAATGACTAGCAGGATATAGTGAAACCTGCGGACACACACATATATATATGCATGGAGTAAGCGAAAAAGATTTAATATGTGAAGACAGTAACACTCACGCGAAGTTGTAAGGAAATAGTATTGCCCTTTTGTAAGAGTTTTTCCTTAAGACATATACCAAGTTATTCTCCGTGTCCTTGGGAGAGTTGTCGACAGTATACCCATTCACGGTATATGGGTCAACTAACAAATATAATATTGAATTTGAATAAAGTACTTATGAATATGAATCAAAGTAACTAAATTTTTTCTAACACATACATATTCAAATTGTCTAACACAACTAAATTGTCTAACACAAATTTCCTAACTACATTGTCTAACACAAATCTAATTTAAACCTAACTAATTTTCTAACTAAATTTTCCATCTAAATAAACCTAACTACATATTCAAATTTTCTAACACAAATTTTCTAACTAAATTATCTAACACAAATTTGCTAACACAAATTTCCTAAATACATTGTCTAACACAAATCTAATTTAAACCTAACTAATTTTCTAACTAAATTTTCCATCTAAATAAACCTAACTACATATTCAAATTTAAACCTAATTTAAACCTAAATATGAACTAATTAAAAAAAACAAAAGAGGCAGGGGGCCGGGCGGCGTCTCACCTCGAGCGGCTGGCGCAGGAGGGCGGGCGGCGCAGGAGGGCGGGCGGCGCAGAGGCGGGCGGGCGAGCGGTGGAGGGGCCGGCCGGGCGGCGGCGGCGCGGAAGGAGGCGAGGGCGCCGGGCGGGCGGCCGGCGCGCGGACGCGCGCGAGAGGGGAAGGGAGGCGGGCGGCGCGCTCGGGCGGAGAAGGCGCGGGAGGAGGCAGCGCGGACGGCGGCGGCGGTGGGAGGAGTCGGCGGCGGCGGGAGGAGGCGGCGCGGACGGTGGCGGCGGCGGGCGGAGAGGGCGCGGAAAATTTCGGCAGCCTGACGGCGTCTTCCTTCTCCTCGCGCGCAGTCGATTTGGGGAAGAAGAGGAGCGCCGCGGGAGTTATAAATCCAGACCCTTTTGCACCGGTTCGTGGCTGGAACCGGTGCAAAAGACCCTTTTGCACCGGTTCCAGCCACGAACCGGTGCAAAAGGGCGAAATTTTGGCTGCAATTTTTTTGCCTTCTTCCCGCCTTTTTTTCCTGTTTCGCGCGGGATCGAGTTCCCGCCACGACGCCGCGCGGGACATTTTCCCGCCACGACGCCGCGCGGGATATTTTCCCGCCACGACGCCGCGCGGGATATTTTCCCGCCACGACGCCGCGCGGGATATTTTCCCGCCACGACGGTGCCGCGCGGGTATTTCCCGCCACGACGCCGCGCGGGTATTTCCCGCCACGACGCCGCACGTTATATTTTCCCGCCACGACGCTCTCTATAAATAGTACGCCCCCGTGTCTCCCATTTCACTCATCACTGAACCCTGGCCCATTGCACAATGCCTCCAAAGCCGCACCCGCCGCCGGTGGAGGTAGACCCGCAGCTCGCGGAGATAGAGGAGTGGGAGGAGCTGCAGCAGCAGCTGTGGCAGGAGGCGGCAGCCAGGAGGGCAGCAGCGGATGAGGTGGACCCGCAGCTCGCAGAGATAGAGGAGTGGGAGGAGGCGGCGCTAGCGGCTACCATAGAAGCATTTGAGAGGCAGAGTCTCCAGGAGCTGCATAAGCGGCCGCGTGTGGCGGATCTGGATAGTGAGGAGATGCATAAGCATCGTTGTGAGGAGGAGTTGCGGCAGGAGGCGGCAGCTAGGAGGGCAGCAGCGGATGCGCGGAAGAACTAGTAGAAGTTGTTATTTTAGTTTAAATTTAGTTAATGTTAAATTTCAATAAAGCCGTGTTGTCGTTGTTTTAGTTTAAGTTTAGTTAACGTATCTTGTTAAATTTCAATAAAGTCGTTGTCGTTTTATCCCGGTTAATGGCTGGAACCGGTGCTAAAGACGGTTGATTAGTTTATATACCCCTTTTATCCCGGTTACTGGCTGGAACCGGTGATAAAGATGGTGGATTAGTTTATATATCCTTTTATCTCGGTTCCTGGCTGGAACCGGTGCTAAAGATGGGGGGGCTAAATCTGGGGGAGGCTTATCTGTTATTTGCCTTATCTGGGGTGGTTTCATATGGGGGGAGTGGATTATCTGGAGGCACACACCGCTATATATAGCCCCTCCGGGGAGAGTAGAGAGAACAAAGAGAGAAGATGCAACGACCAAGAAGGAAAGAGCCTCTCCGGCGAAGTTTCTCGAAGATGTCTTAGATGGCTGGCCGTCTTAGACATCTTCGGAAACTTCGCCCGAGAACTCTTCCCGCAAGCTGCTAGTATACACCCAACAAACAGTAGCTCAGGGTAAGGAGGGGAGAGCATAGAGAGCTTCCAGGGAGCTGGTATATAACCCGATGACGGCGACCTCGAAGGAAAGAGCCTCTCCGGCGGAGTTTCTCGAAGATGTCTTAGATGGACGGCCGTCTTAGACATCTTCGGAAGCTCCGCCCGAGTAACTCTTCCCGCAAGTCCCGCTCGGAAGCTGCTAGTATACACCCAACAACCAGTAGCTGAGGATAAATTTCCAAACATGTGTATCTAGAAAAATAATAAACTTGGATAATTGCATTTAGTTCAAACGACCAATGTTACTGATACATATCACAACAAACGCTTCACAATATGAGCTCAAGGTACAGGATAATAATTAATACATTATGATCGCTTCGACCGTAACCATGGAGTATCTTCAGCATTTAACGCGATGGTTGGATCAATGTTCACAGTGAAGGGCGGAATTTCAGCAAACTTATTATAATCTTCTGACATGTCTGTCTTGTCCTCGACTCCCACGATGGTTCTTTTCCCTGAAAGAACTATGTGACGCTTTGGCTCATCGGATGAGCTCGTTTCCTTATGTTTTCTTTTCTTCGGTCTAGAGGACATGTCCTTCACATAGAAAACCTGAGCCACATCATTGGCTAGGACGAATGGTTCGTCTTTGTAACCAAGATTGTTGAGATCCACTGTTGTCATTCCGTACAGCTGGTCTACCTTTACCTCTTTTCCATCCAGCTTGAACCATTTGCACCGAAATAAAGGGACCTTAAAAGAAGGTCCATAGTCAAGTTCCCATATCTCCTCTATGTAACCATAATATTTGTCCTTTTTCCCACTGCTAGTGTTTGTTACATCAATGCGGACACCACTGTTTTGGTTGGTGCTCTTTTTATCTTGGGCGAACGTGTAGAAGGTATTTCCATTTATCTCGTACCCCGGAAAGTCACTATAGTCGAAGATGGTGACCCGGCCAACATGTACAACTGATCTACAATATCGTTGTTATTAATGAGATGTTCTCGGAGCCAACCGCCGAATGTCTGCATATGTTTATGCATAATCCAGTCTTCAGACTGCCCCAGATGTTCGGAGCGTACAATATTCTTGTGATCAGTGATATACGGGGCCACCAAGGTGGAACTTTGTAGAACTGTGTAGTGTGCTTGAGTGAAAGAAATGCCGTCCCTACATATCATTGATTTCCTTCCTAGCGTGCCTTTTCCACTTAGTCTCCCCTCATGTCGCGATTCAGGAACACCAATCGACTTAAGGTCAGGAATGAAGTCAACACAGAACTCGATGACCTCCTCTGTTCCATAGCCCTTGGAGACGCTTCCTTCTGGCCTAGCACGGTTATGAACATATTTCTTTAAGACCCTCATGAACCTCTCGAAGGGGAACATATTGTGTAGAAAGACAGGACCGAGGATGGCAATCTCTTCGACAAGGTGAACCAGGAGATGTGTCATAATATTGAAGAAAGATGGTGGAAACACCAACTCAAAGCTAACAAGACATTGCACCACATCCTTCCGTAACCTTGGAAGACTAGCTGGATCGATTACCTTCCGAGATATCGCATTAAGGAATGCACATAGCTTCACAATGGGTATTCGAACATTTTCCGACGTAAGTCCCCTCAATGCAACCGGAAGCAATCGCGTCATAATAATGTGGCGGTCATGCGACTTCAGGTTTTGGAATTTTTTCTCCGCCATATTTATAATTCCCTTTATATTTGATGAGAATCCAGATGGCACCTTGATACCTGTAAAGGACTTCAAAAAAGATATCCTTCTCTGCTTTGGTAAGAGCGTAGTCGGCAGGACTTAAGCGACTCCCCGTATCCTTGTAATCCTGTTCTTGCTTGTCTTTTGGGACTTTCATACGATACTCGGTCCTCCCGTGCTTCTGGTGTATCTTTTGTCTTCCCATACACGCCTAAGAAGCCTAGCAGGTTCACGCAAAGATTCTTCGTCACGTGCATCACGTTGATTGAAGAGCGGACCTCTAGGACTTTCCAATAGGGTAGATCCCAAAATATAGATTTTTTCTTCCACATGGGTGCGTGTCCGGTAACGATGTCATTCGGAACAGATTGACCGCCAGGACCCTTTCCAAAGATTACTTTTATGTCCTTGACCATATCAAGTAAAGCATCACCGGTACGGACTTCGAAGCTTCACCCGGCGATCCGCCTCACCTCCGAAATGATTGCCTTTCTTTCCGACGGGGTGCCTCTTTGGAAGAAATCGACGATGCCCCGTGTACACAACCTTCTTACATTTATGCAAATAGGCACCTTCGGTCTCATCTAAACAGTGCGTGCATGCATTGTATCCCTTGTTTGTCTGTCCTGAAAGGTTACTAAGAGCAGGCCAATCATTGATGGTCACGAAAAGCAATGCTCGTAGGTTAAAGGACTCCTGTTTGTACTCATCCCATGCATGTACACCTGGTTTGCTCCACAACTGTAAGAGTTCTTCAAATAATGGCTGTAGGTACACATCAATGTCGTTGCCGGGTTGCTTTGGCCTTGGATGAGCACTGGCATCATAATGAACTTCCGCTTCATGCACAACCAAGGCGGAATGTTATAGATACATAGAGTGACAGGCCAAGTGCTATGACTGCAGCTCTGCTCCCCAAAAGGATTCATTCCATCTGTACTTAGGCCAAACCTTAAGTTCCTCGCGTCATCTGCAAAATCCGGGAACTCTCTATCGATTGTCCTCCACTGCGACCCATCAGCGGGGTGTCTCAGCATCTCGTCTTTCTTACGGTCTTCTTTGTGCCATCGCAACAACCTGGCATGCTCTTTATTTCTGAACAGACGTTTCAACCGTGGTATTATAGGAGCATACCACATAACCTTGGCAGGAACCCTCTTCCTAGGGGCTCGCCCTCAACATCAACGGGTCATCTCGCCTCGATCTTATACCGAAGTGCAGTGCATACCGGACATTTTTCCAAATTTTCATACTCAGCGTGGTAGAGGATGCAGTCATTAATGCATGCATGTATCTTCAGCACCTCTAATCCTAGAGGGCAGAGAACCTTCTTTGCTTCATACGTACTGTCAGGCAATTCGTTATTCTTTGGAAACCTCCTCTTCATTATTTTCGATAACTTCTCAAATGGCTTGTCACATATACCAGCCTCTCGCCTTCCATTGCAGCAACTCCGAGGTGGCACCGAGCTTTGTGTTGCCATCTTCGCAATTTGGGTATAACTTCTTTTGTGATCATCTAACATGCCCTTTAACTTTCGCTTCTCGTTTTACGTTTCCGCATCTCGTGTGCATCGGCGATGGCCCGACGAAGATCATCATCAACGGGCTCATCTGATGCCTCTTCATCTTGATCACCTCCTCCTGCATCTTCATCTTCATCATGCCCTGTTGCATTATCACCGTAGTTAGGGTACATATCATCATCCTCTTCTTCTTCTTCGTCGTCTTCCATCATAACCCCTCTTTCTCCATGCTTGGTCCAACAATTATAGCTGGGCATGAAACCTTTCCAAAGCAGGTGGGAGTGAATGACTTGCCATTCAGAGTATTGCTTCAAGTTATGGCAATCAACACATGGACAACACATAAAACCATCCGCCTGTGGGTTTTCCCGAGCCACACGGATAAATTCTTCCGGGCCCGATCCGAACTCGGGTAGACGTCGGTCAACGTACATCCATTGCCGCCGGTTCATCTACATCAAATAATTAATTAAGTTTATCAATAAACTATTACAAAACATCATAATATTTATAAATAGTGGAAATTAGCACCGTACAAATGAAAGGGTAAAGTTGTTGCTTAACCTTGATCGAGGAGGAAAGAAAGAGGAGAAAGCTTAAGTGTCGCTCCGGCACCTCATCTCATTTTTGTTGTGTGTAAAATCAAGCGGCATCACTCTCTCACACATTTCATCGAGCACCTTATGTGCATGCCAAAGAGAAGCAAGTTAGCACTCAACACACACACCTTCTCCTAGCAAAAATGAAGTGAGTGGGCTGTTTGGACGGGTAGCTGAGCTGAAATAGGGCTGGGGACCTTTAGCACCGGTTCGTGTTACGAACCGGTGCAAATGATCTATCTTTTGCACCGGTTCGTAACACGAACCGGTGCTAAAGGTTCCTCGGCTGACACGTGCCTGGCGACGAACCTTTTGCACCGGTTTGTGTTACGAACCGGTGCAAAAGATAGATCATTTGCACCGGTTCGTAACACAAACCGGTGCAAAAGGTCCCTCGGCCGGCTGCGCCCCACGAACCGGTGCTAATGACCCCTTTTAGCACCGGTTCGTGCCAAATCCGGTGCAAAAGCCATCTGGGGCAAAAAACCAAAGCCCTTGTTTCTACTAGTGGTGGGAGGAGGAGAAATGCCGCTGCTCCTTTGTAACGGCCGACCGCAGAAGGCGCAAGCCTCGCCTCTCTCAAAGCCGCGAAAGCGGTGGCTGCTTCCGAAGTGTGTCTCAGCTTGAGCGGCGGCCAGCCCGAAGGGAGCCAGCAGCCCGCCGGCCGCAAATTTGGCGGCGGGTTCTCGAGCTCACCCTCGTCGCCGGGGTACTACGCGTAGGGCCGTCACCCTCGCAGATGCATCTGTCGCAGATGGATGGTCGCGCCCGCTACTCCCCTGTGTGCGCAGACATCGACATGACCTTCAACCCTAACGCGCCGTTTTTGCTGGATTCAGCGCTGAGGGGCAGCGGCACCTTTCGTTTGGGCGTGGACCTGAACTCGTTGCCTGACCTGCGCCGGCCGGGAAGCACCAACGGTCACGTGACAGAAGACACCGCCCTTCTCCGCTACCTCTTCACCGACGAGAGCAGGAGCGCCCACCAGGTGTTCGATAGCACGTTCGGCGTGTCCATGGGCGACGACAAGGTGAGTTTCATTTCTTTTTATGTGTTATGTGCATCGTGGACACCACCTGTGACTCAAAGTAGGTAACTTGTTGCGTATATCACCGCCGGGGACGAGATCCTCAAAGGCTTCATACGCGATGGACACGCCTACGAACCCCCCGTCGATGAGTATGAAGAAGAGGCCGATGAGGACGAAGGTGAGGGTGAAGAGGTCCAGGAGGAGCTGTTCGACGCCGACACCGGCGTGACCATGACGACGAACAAGCGGACTGATACCGCTGATCTGTATTACGAATTGTAGTATGGTAAGCTTTTTCCCTAGAAGACCTAGGTTTAATCGAACCTTGGTAAGCACTGCTAAATGGTTTACGAAGGAAACGTCTACAAGACTTTGCTAATGTATATTATATTAGGTTTACAGGGCCTATCTGGTTTACTTTTAAGGGGGTTGTGTTCAATGATGGAGATAGGCCAGGGTTAAGGTTCCACCTGCAGCTATGCATTCATATATAAATAAAGCTCATATGTATAACAAATAAAATATAGATAAGAGATTTGTGGGTAGCACATCCGTAAATACCCTTGCCCGTAAAGCCAGATGTGACAAGAGCCTAATGGTCCAACCATTTTCCTCATAGCTGCAAGCAACAACAATTATTAAGTAAATACAGACCAAAACCTTAAGCTAGATGATTGTGCTATGATCCCCAATGAATCACTAAACATGTACTGGTACTTTCCCTTTTCTGTCACTGAGGTTTCACGCGTACACGCCGTTCTCCACTCATCCCACCTCTTCCCTTGATCCTCTCTAATGACATGGGTACCTTCAGATCATCAAAGACAAGGCAAAGAGAGAAGGATACAAGATCGCAAAAGTCATATTAAATCCTTACACATAAATATAAGATTAGATGCACATAATGGTTGCGAGGATTCACCCCAACCCGCAGCCCGTGAGGACTACTCACACATAATATCAAGATCAAGATCAAACATAGAAATCATTGTGCAAAATACTTAGATTCAAATCACAATATTCTTACAATGGTCGCCAATTCTCAAGGAGATCTCTATTACAATGGTGATGGCTATTGCTATGGAGAAGATGGAGGATGGAATGAATGAACTAGGGGAATGGATCTCCTTCGGTGTGTTGCAGATGGATCTCGTGGATGGCGGCTCTGTTTGGTGACTAATGGCTCTCCTTTTAGCATCGGACCCTTCACGACTTTTATAGTGTTTGACATTGGGAACGTTGCGGCACATGGTACGGGCGGGGCTTGCCCGTATCGGTGCCCGTTAAAGCCCCTCGAACTGCCTTTTCGAACGTAGTAAACTTTGCCATGCTCCTGACGCGATTTTCTTCAGTAATTGGAGGTTCATTTGCCATTATGACGTGATATCATGTACATCATCCAAAAATTGAAGAGATTGCACATGTTTGCATTGATTAGGCATTAGTGGCAAGTTGGGAGGCAAACTTAGTCAATTTCTTGACTTAGCTAGGGGTTTAAACGCGGGAAAATAAGGCGTATTTCACAGCCATCAACTTCCCCAAGCTTAAACTTGATTGTCCTCGAGCAAGAAACAAATGAACATAAGGAACTTGGCGTTTAAACCAAAACAACAAGAAAGCAAAGTCACTTACAAGTGGTAGCCTTATGAGTCCAGCACTTCTTCCATTTGAAAGCTTAGCATATATAGTTAGAGAAGTGCCAAGAATATGATACAAGCATTGGTAATTCGAGACAATCACAATAAAGATTGTAAGTATGCACAGCTAGTTGTAGAAACAATCACTCTAGCTTAAATAGTTAACTCTTAGTTTGCCAAGGAACACTGGAAGTTTATTATCATCAAATTAAGTACGAGCATTCACGTCTAAAGAGGTATAAGCAATGTAGTATCTTAATTACGCCCACATCAATCGATCAAGGCTATCAAAACACTTACTCTCCATTCATTGCCTTTCAACAATATAGTCATCTAATAGTAACGAGTCCATGCCAAGACTTGAGATTTGTATCTTTCGGATTCCTTTGACATTTTCCAAGTAAAAGTCATGAATGACTTTATAGTATTGTGAAAATCATTGGGCCAGTGGTGCTAGTATCCCAAGATGTGCGCAACGGTCGTGTTGACACGCATAAAGAAATATCAGACACTAAAGCATATGTTGACACGCGTAAAGCAATATCTCATAATTATATAGAACCTTACATCTTGGCATAAACTCAGTTACAACTAGACTTCAATTCCATCAAACAACTCCTATCGAGAGTGTTGTCAAGTATATCACAACATCTATGGAGATAAGTATCTTCAGAGTTAAACCCTTAAGACAATTGGTCATCATACAAGTCATAATTTTAAGACTTCTTATTGTTGTACTTGTTTGGAAATATTATTTCCAAGGCAAGACTCAGTTAACTAGATGAACTAGAGTAAGAACTTTCACAATTAACTAAGTATACAAATAAATCTCTACTCCAATTGTTTCAAATATGTCCCACTGGTACAATATCTTAACAAGTCTATTGACTAGCATAAGAAATTCAAACTTCAAAAGTGGGATACGTAAGACATGACTCTTGTAGATGGCTTCAGATTTATCTTTCTTATGATGTGTTCCTTCAAAACTCTTAATAGATATTTCTCATAAATATTATCAAGCAAAGAGGCATTATAAAATTCAGCTCTTTCAAGAACAAGGATAAATGGAAAATATTTTTTATATTTTTGTGAATTAGGATAGAGAGGAAAAGAAACAAGAATGGCGACAAAGTAAGGAACTAAAATGAACAAATCAAAAGAAAAGAAAAAACAAACTAAATGAAAAGCAAATAAAAAAGCAAAGTGTTGGAACAAACCAACACGAGTGTTTTAAAGCTCTCTCATGGAGCTGGAGTACAAATTTATTAAACACAAATAAAAATGCTTGAGGAACACATCTCCAAGCTTAGGATTTTGCAAGCCCTCTTGGTGAGCTCATTGTGGTGGGGATAATTCCCGTAGTTCCATTGGCTGCTTCAATGAGAGAACTAGGAATTGAGTTCGGTGGCGTTGTCTCAAAGGTTGATGGCGAGGTTGCTCAGGTTCTCAATGCTTCCTTCGAGCGGGTACATGTCCTGGTAGGTGGTGAATTCATGGAGTGGCTGCTTCTCCTGTTCTGGTCCTTGAGGTTCTTGTTCAGCCTCTTCTCATTCTTCCGGTTCATCTTGTTGTGGGGGTAGATTTGCCTCAACCAGCGCATCATAATGCAGACGCCTTTCCTCAAGAGATAAAAGACCATTAGGCAGAGGGGCAACGATCGGGTGATCAGATCTCGGTATATTGAAGTAATATCTACCATCTACTTTTCTTATCATACAACATGCATTCAGAGTAGTAGAACCAAGGCGGCGAGGGCCTTCCAATGCTCGTAAAGTACTTACATTGATATTAAGCCTTCTTGCCAAGACGGTTATGATTGCACCTCCGCATATGGGGCCACGAGTTCAAGTGCTTGGTGGTGCAAGTAGAGAACAAGAATGGCACCCAAGTTTGGGTGGAGGTTGCATTCTGGGAACACTAGCCTTTGCGAGGACCACCATGTCCTCTTCATTAAGTCTTGTGAAATCACCTCGTGCTTGCAAGGTGTTAACAATAACATAGTACAAATAGCGAATAGCTTGGCACTCAATAGTACTTCCCCAAGGGGGTGTGCTAAGTATTCTCATCCTAGAAAAGTACGTGCTAGGTGAGGGATTCAAAGAAAAGCAAGCATAGCGGTTTGCGGTGGCACAATTCTCAAAGCTAAAGTGGTTGCACCACTCATCCAAGGTCAAATCATACTCACGGTTTATCAAACGGAAGGATATACGGTCGACTACAGGCTGATTCTCCTCAGATTTTGTATAGTAGCGGTTCACCGTGTGCTTCAAGGTGCCGAGGAACTCGAGTGTCAAGCGGCGATAGGTGGCAGCCTCCTGAAAACAAAAGTCAAGAAGACCAACATTGTTGCAAAGAGTAATGAAATATAGCGCAAGCCTAGTTAGTTCAGAATATGGGGGCATGCCCATTTTGTCGACTTGATCTCATGGTCCTTGAGACGGTTAGAACGGCTGAGTTGATGGCGGTCTTCAAACTCGATACCAAGTGTGGGTGTGTCTTCAACCGGTGGTGCAGCCTGTGCTGCCACAACGCGCAAGCGACTCATTGTGTTCATCTAAAAATTAATCAGTAGTTCAGTACCTTAAGCACATCTTAACAAAATTTAACTAAAATTAAAAAATCTGATCCGATAGAAGTAAACATATGATCATCCTTTGCACATCTTATAAAAGAATCTCCTCTAAAATTGCGATCTAGCATGCTCATTAAGGTGATGAAGTTCATAATATGACCTAATTCTAGATTGATAATGGCAAAAGCTAGAGCATGCATTCGCAAATAAAAAGTTGGGGATCGGAGGAGAAACGTACCATGCTTCGATGGAGTGCAAGGAATTGAATAAAAATGAACGAATTTGGAGATCCTATGGAGTAGGGATTAAGCTTGGCGGAGGAAGAGAGAGAAGGATTATGAAAGTTTGGTTGCATACCTGGTCCTAGCCAGATTAAGTTGTCTGACAAGCGGTACGGGCGGGCGGTACGGGCGCATTCCGCCCGTACTAGGTCCAACTGCCTTGGGTTAGGTCGATCCACGCAGTACAGTCAGATGGTACAGTCAGATCCCCCGTACCGATGCTCGGTAAACTTACAGCAAGTTTTCGAAGAGTTGATGTTTTCGTCATCGAAGCATTACGGGCGCATGGTACGGTCGGACCTGACCGTACCGATGGTCGCTAAACATACTGCATGCATCGACGAAATCTTTAATTCTTCTCTTTCGTGGCCGTGGATGCGGTGCGGGCGCGTGGTACGGTTTGGTACGACCCTACTGATGGTCGTTAAAGCCACTAGAACCCGCGAACATCAAAAATTCATGTGCAATCTTTATGTGTCTTTATGCATCAACATTACCTCGAAAATGGCTAAGGAAAAACAACAGTATATATCGAGAATGTGCAACCGCTAGCATCGAATATGAAAAGGACATTGTTTCTTAACTTCTTCTCCTCTTTTCCAAGTATTGCATGAACACTCTTTATTAAAAACAAAACAAACAAATAAAACTAATCATTAAACTTGAATAAAAACTAGATAGAAAAACTTTATTGAACATGGGTTGCCTCCCATGAAGCGCTTCTAGTTAAGGTCAATTAGATTGATCAAGATGGTGATCACTTAAGAGTTGGAAGTGGAAGACCCACTCCAAAATAGTTGGCTTTCAAAGTAATGATCCCATCATCATTGGCCTTCATCTTTCTTGGGAAGTGTACTACAAATTGGTCTTTGGACGGTAGTCCAATCCACACATTCCCTTCATGCAAATTGATTAGCACTTTAATAGTTCTAAGAAATGGCCTTCCTAAGATTATAGGAGCTATAGGATCTTCAGGCATGTCCACAAGATCAATAAGAGCAGGACATCCTTTAATCTCTCCTACAATATTATCTTTTATCCCTACAACTTGCCTATATGTTGAATCAGCTAAGTGCAGTCTTAGCCCAGTTGTTCTAAATGACCCCATTCCTAACTTATCAAATAGAGTTTTTAGAATTTTGGAGATGCTTGCACCAAAATCACAAAGTGCAGCCACCTCATTAGTTCCAAAATGGATTTTAGTAGTGGGCTCAAATATATCATCAAGCTTAGCTGGAAGTTTTTCAGCTAGCTTCTGATAGTGTTGCTCTAAATCACAGACTTCGCATGGTACCTCATGTATAAATTGACGATACCTTTCATCATTACCTTCATTGATTACGGGGTGTCTTACCGTGATCGTCTTAATGAGATCTTCCATAGAATACTAAGTTGTTGGATCATTGCTATAGTCAAGTTCTTCAAGTGCTTCTCCACTTCTTTCAATCATCATCATATTGAGGTCTTCAATGAGATTTGGTTCTGGTTTACCTGCAAATCTTGCAAGTATAATAGTTTGGCTTTCAGCTATTGATACGTTGCAAACGTATCTATAGTTTTTGATGCTCCATGATTGTTTTACAGCAATTTATATATGTTTTACTTACACTTTCGTTGCACTTTTATACATTTTCTGACACTAACCTATTTACAAGATGCCATAGTGCCAGTTCCCTATTTTTTGATGTTTTGTATTTCAGAAAATTTGTACATGAAGTATTCTCATTTATGGACAAAACAAAAGCCGAATATCTTATTTTACCGTAACGAAGACAGAGTCTAGAGAAGAGGCGCCACAGGGCGGCCAGACCATGCCTTGCGCGGCTGATGCGTGTAGTTGACACGTCCGTTGGGAACCCCAAGAGGAAGGTGTGATGCGCACAGCGGCAAGTTTCCCTCAGTAAGAAACCAAGGTTTAATCGAACCAGTAGGAGTCAAGAAGCACATTGAAGGTTGATGGCGGCGGGATGTAGTGCGGCGCAACACCAGAGATTCCGGAGCCAACGTGAAACCTGCACAACACAACCAAAGTACTTTGCCCCAACGAAACAGTGAGGTTGTCAATCTCACCGGCTTGCTGTAACAAAGGATTAACCGTATTGTGTGGAAGATGATTGTTTGCGAGAAAACGAGTAAAACAAGTATTGCGGTAGATTGTATTTCGGTATAGAGAATTGGACCGGGGTCCACGAGTTCACTAGAGGTGTCTCTCCCATAAGATAAACAGCATGTTGGGTGAACAAATTATAGTTGGGCAATTGACAAATAAAGAGGGCATGACCATGCACATACATATTATGATGAGTATAGTGAGATTTAATTGGGCATTACGACAAAGTACATAGACCGCTATCCAGCATGCATCTATGCCTAAAAAGTCCACCTTCGAGTTATCATCCGAACCCCCTCCGGTAGTAAGTTGCTAACAACGGACAATTGCATTAAGTATTGCGCGTAATGTAATCGGTAACTACATCCTCGAACATAGCACCAATGTTTTATCCCTAGTGGCAACAGCACATCCATAATCTTAGAGATTTACGTCACTTCCCAGATTCACGGAGACATGAACCCACTATCGAGCATAAATACTCCCTCTTGGAGTTACAAGCATCTACTTGGCCGAGCATCTACTAGTAACGGAGAGCATGCAAGATCATAAACAACACATAGATATAAATTGATAATCAACATAACAAGTATTCTCTATTCATCGGATCCCAACAAACGCAACATATAGAATTACGGATAGATGATCTTGATCATGTTCGGCAGCTCACAAGACCCGACAATTAAGCACAATGGGGAGAAGACAACCATCTAGCTACTGCTATGGACCCATAGTCCAGGGGTAGACTACTCACACATCACTCCGGAGGCGACCATGGCGGCGTAGAGTCCTCCGGGAGATGATTCCCCTCTCGGCGAGGTGCCGTAGGCGATCTCCTGAATCCCCGAGATGGGATTGGCGGCGGCGGCGTCTCTGGAAGGTTTTCCGTATCGTGGCTCTCGGTGCTTCCGGGCAAAATAGGAACCTGGGCGTTGATTTCGTCCGATTCCGAGAATATTTCTTTACTAGGATTTCTGAAACCAAAAACAGCAGAAAACAGCAACTGGCACTTCGGCATCTTGTTAATAGGTTAGTTCCAGAAAATGCACGAATATGACATAAAGTGTGCACAAAACATGTATATATCATCAATAATGTGGCATGTAACATAAGAAATTATCGATACGTCGGAGACGTATCAGCATCCCCAAGCTTAGTTTCTGCTCGTCCCGAGCGAGGTAAACGATAACAAAGATAATTTCGGAGTGACATGCCATCATAACCTTGATCATACTATTTGTAAAGCATATGTAGTGAATGCAGCGATCAAAACAATGTATATGACATGAGTAAACAAGTGAATCATATAGCAAAGACTTTTCATGAATAGTACTTCAAGACAAGCATCAATAAGTCTTGCATAAGAGTTAACTCATAAAGCAATAATTCATAGTAAAAGCATTGAAGCAACACAAAGGAAGATTAAGTTTCAGCGGTTGCTTTCAACTTGTAACATGTATATCTCATAGATATTGTCAACATAGAGTAATATAATAAGTGCAATATGCAAGTATGTAGGAATCAATGCACAGTTCACACAAGTGTTTGCTTCTTGAGGTGGAGAGAAATAGGTGAACTGACTCAACAATAAAAGTAAAAGAATGGTCCTCCATAGAGGAAAAGCATCGATTGCTATATTTGTGCTAGAGCTTTGATTTTGAAAACATGAAACAATTTTGTCAACGGTAGTAATAAAGCATATGAGTTATGTAAATTATATCTTACAAGTTGCAAGCCTCATGCATAGTATACTAATAGTGCCCGCACCTTGTCCTAATTAGCTTGGACTACCGGATCATCGCAATACACATGTTTTAACCAAGTGTCACAATGGGGTACCTCCATGCCGCCTGTACAAAGGTCTAAGGAGAAAGCTCGCATTTTGGATTTCTCGCTTTTGATTATTCTCAACTTAGACATCCATACCGGGACAACATGGACAACAGATAATGGACTCCTCTTTAATGCATAAGCATGTGGCAACAATTATTATTCTCATATGAGATTGAGGATATATGTCCAAAACTGAAACTTCCACCATGAATCATGGCTTTAGTTAGCGGCCCAATGTTCTTATCTAACAATATGCATGCTTAACCATAAGGTGGTAGATCTCCCTTACTTCAGACAAGACGAACATGCATAGCAACTCACATGATATTCAACAAAGAGTAGTTGATGGCGTCCCCAGAAGCATGGTTATCGCACAACAAGCAACTTAATAAGAGATAAAGTGCATAAGTACATATTCAATACCACAATAGTTTTTAAGCTATTTGTCCCATGAGCTATATATTGCAAAGGTGAATGATGGAATTTTAAAGGTAGCACTCAAGCAATTTACTTTGGAATGGCGGAGAAATACCATGTAGTAGGTAGGTATGGTGGACACGAATGGCATAGTGGTTGGCTCAAGTATTTTGGATGCATGAGAGGTATTCCCTCTCGATACAAGGTTTAGGCTAGCAAGGTTATTTGAAACAAACACAAGGATGAAGGGGTGCAGCAAAACTCACATAAAAGACATATTGAAAACATTATAAAACTCTACACCGTCTTCCTTGTTGTTCAAAACTCAATACTAGAAATTATCTAGACTTTAGAGAGACCAAATATGCAAACCAAATTTAAGCATGCTCTATGTATTTCTTCATTAATGGGTGCAAAGTATATGATGCAAGAGCTTAAGCATGAGCTCAACAATTGCCAAGTATCACATTATCCAAGACATTATAGCAATTTACTACATGTATCATTTTCCAATTCCAACCATATAACAATTTAACGAAGAAGAAACTTCGCCATGAATACTATGAGTAAAGCCTAAGGACATACTTGTCCATATGCTACAGCGGAGCGTGTCTCTCTCCCACAAAGTGAATGCTAGGATCCACTTTATTCAAACAAAACAAAAACAAAAACAAGCCGACGCTCCAAGAAAAGCACATAAGATGTGATGGAATAAAAATATAGTTTCGGGGAGGAACTCGATAATGTTGTCGATGAAGAAGGGGATGCCTTGGGCATCCCCAAGCTTAGACGCTTGAGTCTTCTTGATATATGCAGGGGTGAACCACCGGGGCATCCCCAAGCTTAGAGCTTTCACTCTCCTTGATCATGTTGTATCATCTCCCTCTCTTGATCCTTGAAAACTTCCTCCACACCAAACTTAGAACAACTCATTAGAGGGTTAGTGGACAATAAAAATTAACATGTTCAGAGGTGACACAATCATTCTTAACACTTCTGGACATTGCATAAAGCTACTGGACATTAATGGATCAAAGAAATTCATCCAACATAGCAAAAGAGGCAATGCGAAATAAAAGGCAGAATCTGTCAAAACAGAATAGTTCGTATTGACGAATTTTATCGAGGCACCAGACTTGCTCAAATGAAAATGCTCAAATTGAATGAAAGTTGCGTACATATCTGAGGATTACTCACGTAAATTGGCATAATTTTCTGAGTTACCTACAGAGAAAACAGCCCAGATTCGTGACAGCAAAGAAATCTGTTTCTGCGCAGTAATCCAAATCTAGTATGAACTTTACTATCAACGACTTTACTTGGCACAACAAAACACTAAACTAAGATAAGGAGAGGTTGCTACAGTAGTAAACAACTTCCAAGACTCAAAATAAAAACAAAGTACTGTAGGTAAAAACATGAGTTGTCTCCCATAAGCGCTTTTCTTTAACGCCTTTCAGCTAGGCGCGAAAGTGTGTATCAAGTATTATCAAGAGACGAAGTGTCAACATCATAATTTGTTCTAATAATAGAATCAAAAGGTAACTTCATTCTCTTTCTAGGGAAGTGTTCCATACCTTTCTTGAGAGGAAATTGATATTTAATATTACCTTCCTTCATATCAATGATAGCACCAACGGTTCGAAGAAAAGGTCTTCCCAATATAATGGGACAAGATGCATTGCATTCAATATCCAAGACAACAAAATCAACGGGGACAAGGTTATTGTTAATGGTAATGCGAATATTATCAACTTTCCCCAAAGGTTTCTTTGTAGAATGATCAGCAAGATTAACATCCAAATAACAATTTTTCAGCGGTGGCAAGTCAAGCATATTATAGATTTTCTTAGGCATAACGGAAATACTTGCACCAAGATCACATAAAGCATTACAATCAAAATCTTTGATCTTCATATTAATGATGGGCTCCCAACCATCCTCTAGCTTTCTAGGAATAGAAGTTTCAAGTTTTAGTTTCTCTTCTCTAGCTTTTATGAGAGCATTTGTAATATGTTTTGTGAAAGCCAAGTTTACATCGCTAGCATTGGGACTCTTAGCAAGTTTTTGTAAGAACTTTATAACTTCAGAGATGTGGCAATCATCAAAATCTTAACCACTATAATCTAAATCAATGGGATCATCATCCCCAATGTTGGAAAAAATTTTAGCAGTTTTATCACAGGCAGTTTCAGCAGTTTTAGCAATTTCAGGCAGTTTTGTACGCTTTGCACTAGGAGTAGAAACATTGCCAACACCAATTATTTTACCATTAATAGTAGGAGGTGCAGCAATATGTGAAGAATCAACATTGCTTGTGGTGGTAATAGTCCAAACTTTAGCTACATTTTTCTCTTTAGCTAGTTTTTCATTTTCTTCTCTATCCCACCTAGCACGCAATTCAGCCATTAATCTTATATTCTCATTAATTCTAACTTGGATGGCATTTGCTATAGTAACAATTTTATTTTCAATATCCCTATTAGGCATAACTTTCGATTTCAAAAGATCAACATCGAGAGGCAAGACTATCAACCTTAGAAGCGAGAATATCAATTTTATTGAGTTTTTCCTCAACAGATTTGTTAAAGGCAGTTTGTGTACTAATAAATTCTTTAAGCATAACTTCAAGTCCAGGGGGTGTGTTCCTATTATTGTTGTAAGAATTTCCATAAGAATTACCATAGCCGTTGCCATTATTATAAGGATATGGCCTATAGTTATTACTAGAATTGTTCCGATAAGCATTGTTGTTGAAATTATTATTTTTAATGAAGTTTACATCAACATGTTCTTCTTGTGCAACCAATGAAGCTAACGGAACATTATTAGGATCAACATTAGTCCTATCATTCACAAGCATAGACATAATAGCATCAATCTTATCACTCAAGGAAGAGGTTTCTTCGACGGAATTTACCTTCTTACCTTGTGGAGCTCTTTCCGTGTGCCATTCAGAGTAATTGATCATCATATTATCAAGAAGCTTTGTTGCTTCACCAAGAGTGATGGACATAAAGGTACCTCCAGCAGCTGAATCCAATAAATTCCACGAAGAAAAATTTAGTCCCGCATAGAAGGTTTGGATGATCATCCAAGTAGTCGATCCATGGGTTGGGCAATTTTTAACCAAAGATTTCATTCTTTCCCATGCTTGTGCAACATGCTCAGTATCTAATTGTTTAAAATTCATTATGCTACTTCTCAAAGATATAATTTTAGCAGGGGGATAATATCTACCAATAAAAGCATCCTTGCATTTAGTCCAGGAATCAATACTATTCTTAGGCGAGAGATAGCAACCAATCTTTAGCTCTTCCTCTTAATGAGAAAGGGAACAATTTTAATTTTATAATGTCACCATCTACATCTTTATATTTTTGCATTTCACATAGTTCAACAAAATTATTAAGATGGGCAGCAGCATCATCAGAACTAACACCGAGAAAATTGCTCTCGCATAACAAGATTCAAGTAAAGCGGGTTTAATTTCAAAGAATTCTCGCTGTAGTAGCAGAGTGGAGCAATAGGTGTGCATAAGAAATCATTATTATTTGTGGTTGTGAAGTCACATAACTTAGTATTTTCAGGAGTACCCATTTTAGCAGTAGTAAATAAAGCAAACTAGATAAAGTAAATGCGAGTAACTAATTTTTTTGTGTTTTTGATATAGTAAACAAGATAGCAAATAAAGTAAAACTAGCAACTAATTTTTTTGTATTTTGATTTAGTGCAGCAAACAAAGTAGTAAATAAAATAAAGCAAGACAAAAACAAAGTAAAGAGATTGGGAAGTGGAGACTCCCCTTGCAGCGTGTCTTGATCTCCCGACAACGGCGCCGCAAATTTGCTGCTGGCGTGCAGTTGATGTGGGAGATAGAAATCTTTGTGGTGTAACTTTTCTTCAGTTCCCCAGCAACGGCGCCAGAAATTTGCTTGATGCGTGTAGTTGACACGTCCGTTGGGAACCCCAAGAGGAAGGTGTGATGCGCACAGCGGCAAGTTTCCCTCGCAAGAAACCAAGGTTTAATCGAACCAGTAGGAGTCAAGAAGCACATTGAAGGTTGATGGCGGCGGGATGTAGTGCGGTGCAACACCGCAGATTCCGGCGCCAATGTGGAACCCGCACAACACAACCAAAGTACTTTGCCCCAACGAAACAGAGTGAGGTTGTCAATCTCACCGGCTTGCCGTAACAAAGGATTAACCGTATTGTGTGGAAGATGATTGTTTGCGTAAAAACAGTAAAACAGTATTGCAGTAGATTGTATTTCAGTATAGAGAATTGGACCGGGGTCCACAGTTCACTAGAGGTGTCTCTCCCATAAGATAAACAGCATGTTGGGTGAACAAATTACAGCTTGGGCAATTGACAAATAAAGAGGGCATGACCATGCACATACATATTATGATGAGTATAGTGAGATTTAATTGGGCATTACGATAAAGTACATAGACCGCTATCCAGACATGCATCTATGCCTAAAAAGTCCACCTTCGAGTTATCATCCGAACCCCTCCGGTATTAAGTTGCTAACAACAGACAATTGCATTAAGTATTGCGCGTAATGTAATCGAGTAACTACATCCTCGAACATAGCACCAATGTTTTATCCCTAGTGGCAACAGCACATCCATAATCTTAGAGATTTCTGTCACTTCCCGCATTCACGGAGACATGAACCCACTATCGAGCATAAATACTCCCTCTTGGAGTTACAAGCATCTACTTGGCTAGAGCATCTACTAGTAACGGAGAGCATGCAAGATCATAAACAACACATAGATATAAATTGATAATCAACATAACAAGTATTCTCTATTCATCGGATCCCAACAAACGCAACATATAGAATTACAGATAGATGATCTTGATCATGTTCGGCAGCTCACAAGACCCGACAATTAAGCACAATGGGGAGAAGACAACCATCTAGCTACTGCTATGGACCCATAGTCCAGGGGTAGACTACTCACACATCACTCCGGAGGCGACCATGGCGGCGTAGAGTCCTCCGGGAGATGATTCCCCTCTCCGGCAGGGTGCCGGAGGCGATCTCCTGAATCCCCCGAGATGGGATTGGCGGCGGCGGCGTCTCTGGAAGGTTTTCCGTATCGTGGCTCTCGGTGCTTCCGGGCAAAATAGGAACCTGGGCGTTGATTTCGTCCGATTCCGAGAATATTTCTTTACTAGGATTTCTGAAACCAAAAACGCGTAAAAATAGCAACTGGCACTTCGGCATCTTGTTAATAGGTTAGTTCCAGAAAATGCACGAATATGACATAAAGTGTGCACAAAACATGTATATATCATCAATAATGTGGCATGTAACATAAGAAATTATCGATACGTCGGAGACGTATCAGCGGCCTAAGCCCTGGTCGCGCCAAGGGGTGTTCTGAGACCCACTGGCATCCACCGACCTCGCCCTTCCGCCTATTTATTTGTGATCTCAGGAAAAACCTAAATACCCGAGCCTCCATCCACAAAAGTTCCATCGCGGACGCCATAGCCGACCCTAGCTCGGGAAGGTTCTGAAGCTCTTCCTGGCACCCTGCCGTAGAGGGAGAGCATCACCGTAGGCCTCTACATCACCTTGTCCGTATCTAAAGTGATGCATGAGTAGTTCATCTCTAGACTACCGGTCCATATCAGTAGCTAGATGGTTGTCTTCTCCAATTTATGCCTCATGTTTAGATCTTGTGAGCTACCTATCATGATCACGATCATCTTTATTTAATGCTACTGTTGTGTTTGTTGAGATCCGATGAATATTTAATACTATGTTGAGATGATTATATACTTGTCATATGTTAATTGTGATCTTGCATTCTCTCTGTTGCTAGTAGTTGCTTTGGACAAGTAAATGCTTGTGACTCCAAGAGGGAGTATTTATGCTCGATAGTGGGTTCATGCCTCTAGTTTTCTGGAAGCGTGACAATAACTTTTAAGATTGTAGATGTGATGTTGCTACTAGGAAGAAAACAACAATGTTTTGTCTAAGGATAATTGTATTATTTACTTTACACACATTGCTTGATGCGATAATCTGTTGCTTGCAACTTAATGTCTGAAGGGTTCGGATGATAACCTGAAGGTGGATTATTAGTCATAGACGCAGTTGGATTACGATCTATGTATTATGTTATAATGCTCAAACGAATCTCATAGTAATCATCTTGTCATGTATGCTCTTTATTCTGTCAATTTCCCAGTTGTAATTTCTCCACTCAGCATGTTATTTATCTTTATGGAGAGACACCTCTAGGGAAATGTGGACCCCGTTAAAGAAAGTACCGGGGTCCACAGTTCACTAGAGGTGTCTTTCCATAAAGATAAATAACATGTTGGGTGAACAAATTACAGCAAGGCAATTGATAGAATACTGACCATACATGACAAGATGATTACTGTGAGATTCGTTTGGGAAATACAATATGATACATAGACCATAATCCAAGTGCGTCTATGACTAATAATCCACCTTCCGGTTATCATCCGAACCCCTTCCAGTATTAAGTTGCAAGCAACAGATTATCGCATTAAGCAATGTGTGTAAAGTAAACAATAGAATTACCCTTGGATAAAACATTGTTGTTTTCTCCCTAGTAGCAACAACACATTTACAATCTTAGAAATTATTGTCACTCTTCCAGAAAACTAGAGGCATGAACCCACTATCGAGCATAAATACTCCCTCTTGGAGTCACATGCATTTACTTAGCTAGAGTATCTACAAGCAATTGAGAGCATGCAAGATCACAAATAACATATGACAAGAATATATAATCGATCTCAACATAGTATTCAATATTCATTGGATTCCAGCAAACACAACATGTAGCATTACATAAGGATGATCTTGATCATGTTAGGCAGCTCACAAGATCTAAACCTGAGACACAAATTGGAGAAGACAACCATCTAGCTACTGCTATGGACCCATAGTCCAGGGATGAACTACTCATGCATCACTTCGGAGGTGGGCATGGCGATGTAGATGCCTCCGGTGATGATCTCCCCCTCCGGCAGGGTGTCGGGAAGAGCTTCAGAACCCTCTCGAGCTAGGGTCTGCGATGGCGGCCGCGACGGAACTTTTCGTGGATGGATGCTTGGGTATTTAGGTTTTTCCCGAGATTGTGAATAAATAGGCGGAAGGGCGAGGTCGGTGGAGGCCAGGGGGCACACCACCCCTTGGCGCGGACCCAGGCTAGGCCGCGCCAAGGCATGTTCTGGTCGCCTTCTGCCTCTTCTTCGCCCCCTATGGACTCTGTCCTAATTACAAAAAAATATTGAATTCGGCTTTTGTTTCGTCCAATTCCAAGAATATTTCATGTACGACATTTCTGAAATAATAAACAACATAAAATAAGGAACTGACATTGTGGCATCTTGTTAATAGGTTTGTGCCGGAAAATGTATAAAAGTGCAATGAAGTGTGAGCAAAACATATATGAATTGGTGTAAAATAAGCATGGAGCATCAAAAATTATAGATACGTTTGCAACGTATCAGCATCCCCAAGCTTAACTCCTGCTTGTCCTCGAGTAGGTTAGTGATAACAAAATAATTTTTGAGGTGACATGAAGCCAACACAATCTTGATCAAGCATTTTAAAGCATTGTGAGATGGGATCAAAGTACTCTAAACATACGCATGATAGATATAATTCTAACAATAAAACTTAGCAACTATGTTATAACATGAAAAGTAACTCAAACAAAGGATAATGAATAATTGTGCATTGAAAGCAACTGTTTATTTATGAGCATAGATAAAACATAGAAAAGTGGTACTCAACATGTCCTTTATGAAGTACCAAAACATAAATGCTAGGACACTTTTAAAATTAAAAGGGTGACTAGACACAAGTAATTTAATAACAGGCAATAGAATAATCATGAATCAATCAATAATAATTTTGGGACTATGCACATTGCACTAAGAATGACAACTATGCTCTCTTAGTTTGTGCATAAGTAGAAGATGAAGACTCAAAATAAAAGTAATAGAAAGACTCATTGCAGAGTAAGCAAGATTAACAAGTTTTATAAATCTTCCAAAAAGTATGGTACTCATTAGCTTTGAGCTATCATTATATGAGTTATATGCTTGAAAATTCACAAGTTGAAAATCTCGTGCCCCTTGAATACAAGTACCTAAACCTCATGATACTCAATTTAGGTCTCAAATACGTTCTTGTCCTTGTAAGTATACATGTACCATCGAGAACGCCAACGGGGTACCTCCTGCCCCATGATATGGAAGTACTCCTGCATAGGAGCAATCCCATGCCAAAATGACAACACAAATAGGCAATGAGCATCTCAGCAATCCTTTTATTTGCTATGGGCATAGCTTTTTATTGAAGATGCTTCATAGAACGCTCAGTATAGTTTGCCATAAATTTTCACCATGAATGATGCATGTCTTAAATTGGTGGCCCAGGCGATTCCCTAACATGTATACAAAATCCATGGACTTACAAGTTTGCATTTTATTTCGCACTGCTAGGCATCCATAAACAAAAGAACATGACATCAACTAAATAGGAATAAGTGCAATGTTGAACATGTTCCCCATGAAAGCATGGTTATGCTAACTCCCAACTCGCAATTTGCAAACATATAAACTTCATAAGATAGTCTCAAGTTTATTAAGTGCAAGAAAGTAAATGTGCCATCAACTTCGTGAGAGCTTTACTAACTAATTTTCTCATGCCAAAATTTAATTTGGAAGATAAATAAAAACATGAACATACTTGGAATAGCAATAATGCTAGTAGGTAGATATTGAGGACACAATTGGAAAACTTTGTTTTTGTTGGTTGGATACACGAGTAGAGTTCATACTCAGTACAGACGAAGGCTAGCAAAAGACTGGGAGCGACCAACTAAGAAAGCAATAATGGACATAATCATGCATAACGACAAAAAATATTAATCAAAGCATAAAGTGATATTACAAGTAAAAAACTAAATGCTCATAGAGGCTTTAGTTGACTAGTTGTATTCATAACATGGTATAAGCACGTGCCAGGTCAACCCAATAAAGCATCAAAGGAGAATACCACAATATTATGCTTTGTATGATGGAAAAAACAAATGATTCTTTCAACTTCACATTATGCAATCTAAGCTATTTGAGAGTAGTCACGGTACAACAATAAATACTAAGCATATGACAAGAATAATATCCAACATGACATGTCAAAGTCTATGCTACAGTCTAGACAAGCTTGAAACCTTTTACTCGTCTCCAACACCAATCAACTTATTTTAAATAACTCTCAAGGATGAAAATAAATATGGACCAGAGAGATAATCATACATAAATAAAGAATACTAACGATCTCTGAACATAATTTGAGTGAAAGAACAAGAGCTAAACGCAGTACTACCAAATTAGAACACTCGTAGAACAATAAGAGCGAAAACTAGAGCGTTCTATGCAATTAAAACAGAGCGTGTCATTCGACAAAACAAATATGCCGGGATCCAACCATATGCTACAGCAAAAAAAAAACTAAAAACAAAAATAAAGATGCTCCAAGAACAACACATAGCATATGAAGCAATAGAAATATAGCGCATAGAAAGATGACCTGATGCTTTGTTGATGAAGAGGGGATGCATTGGGCATCCACCAGATTTGATGCTTGTAACTCTTGGATATTTTTGGGGTTACATGGGCATCACCAAGCTTGAGCTTTTGTCCATTCTTCATCTCATTACATCATTCTTCTCTCCCTACACTTGAAAACTTCCTTCATACAAAACTTCACACAATTCTTAATTAGCAGCATTAGTACAATCAAAATAGCAAATCCACTTTGGTTCAGTTCTAACATATATAAATCATCTATTAAAGCATTAGCTGCTGTAGCAACTTCTTCAAAAATATCTTTGATCAAAAGAACTCAAAAAGAAAGAGATTAAGACGCAAATGCAAATAGTGGCAGAAATCTGTCAAAACAGAATAGCAGGTAAAGATCGATTTTTTTTAAAAAATCTTTTGTTGCTCAAATAAAAAAGTGGTAAATTAACGAAAGTTAGATGATAACCTGGGGCATATACAAAAAATTGGTAGCTCAAAATTCCACTCTTACTATGAATACGATTTGTTTTCGTGATAGCACAGAATCTGTTTTCAGGATAGCAACTTCCCCAAATCTTACATTCTCCCTATTAGAGGCTATTATTGGCACAAAAACAAAAAAAAATGATAAGGAGAGGTTATTACAGAGCTAATAACTTCAAAGACTCAACAAAAAATAAATTACATAAATAAAACATGGGTTATCCAAGAGTGTTTTTCTTTAACGCCTTTCAGCTAGACGCAGAAAAAGAGCGAGCATCAAGTATTATCAAGTGAAGAAGCATCAAAATAATAACTTGTCCTAATAATAGAATAATAAGGTGACTTCTTTCTTTTCCGAGGGAAGTGTTCCATACCTTTCTTGAGTGGGAATTGATATTTAATAATCCAATCTCTCATATCAATAGCAGACCAACAGTTCTAAGAAATGGTCTTCCCAAAATAATTGGACAAGAAGCGTTGCACTCAATATCCAAAACAACAAAATCAACGGGGACAAGGTTATTCCTAACCATAATAAGAACATTATTAATTCTCCCCAAAGGTTTCTTTGTAGCAATATCAACAAGATGACCATCCAAATAGCATTGTTTCAACGGTGGCAAATCAAGCATATCATAGATTTTGCTAGGCATAACAGAAATACTTGCACGAAGATCACATAAAGAATTGAAATCAAAGCCATCTACTTTGATCTTAATGATGGGTTCCCAGCCATCTTCTAACTTTTTAGGAATAGAAGCTTCACGTTTTAATTTCTCTTCTCTAATTTGCATGAGAGCATTTGTAATATGCTTCGTGAAAGTCATATTTATAGCACTAGCATTAGGACTTCTAGAAAGATTTTGTAAGAACTTAATTACTTCAGAGATATTGCAATCATCAAAATCAAAGTCATTTTTATCAATGGTAAAAGGACTATTGTCTCCCATACTCCGAAAAATTTCAGCACACTTATCAGAAACAGTTTCAGTGGTTCTCGGCAATGTTGTAGAAGGAGCGGGGACTTTTCCTACACCAATTATTTTACCATTAATAGTAGGAGGGTGGCTAGTATTTGAGAATTTATTACTACTGGTAGTGGTTGATGGTTCTTAACGTAACGCCTACTTCACACTGCTGGGGAACCCCAAGAGGAAGGTATGATGAGCACAGTAGCAAGTTTTCCCTCTATAAGAAACCAAGGTTTAATCGACCAGTAGGAGAAAGGCACGACTTCTGAAGGTGTTGCTAGCTGACTAGTGGAAGGACGCACTACCGGTGCCAGCAACAACATGGAACCTGCACACAACACAACCAAAGTACTTTGCCCCAACTTATAGTGAGGTTGTTAATCTCACTGATTTGCTGAACACAAAGGATTAGATGTATTGAGTGGAAATAGATGTTTGCAGAAAGTAAACAGAACATGAATTGCAGTAGAATTTATCAGTAAAGGAAACATGATCGGGGTCCACAGTTCACTATAGGTGTCTCCCCATAAAGATAAATAGAATGTTGGGTGAACAAATTACATACGGGCAATTGACAGAATATCGACCATACATGACAAGATGATTACTATGAGATTTTATTGGGCATTACAGCATAATACATAGACTGTAATCCAACTACATCTATGACTAATAATCCACCTTCCGGTTATCGTCCGAACCCCTTTTAGTAGTAAGTTGCAAGCAACAGATTATCACATTAAGAAATGTGTGTA
Source organism: Lolium rigidum (assembly GCF_022539505.1). Taxonomy (NCBI): domain Eukaryota; kingdom Viridiplantae; phylum Streptophyta; class Magnoliopsida; order Poales; family Poaceae; genus Lolium; species Lolium rigidum. The sequence continues at coordinate 142,579,267 of NC_061509.1, read as the reverse complement.
AAGTAAACAATATAATTACCCTCGGATAAAACATTGTTATTTTCTCCCTAGTAGCAACATCACATCTACAATCTTATAAGTAATTGTCACTCTCCCAGAAAACTAGAGGCATGAACCTACTATCGAGCATAACTACCTCCTCTTGGAGTCACAAGTGTCCACTTGGCTAGAATTTCTACTAGCAATGGAGAGCATGCAAGATCACAAATAACATATGACATGAATATACAATCAATCTCAACATAGTATACAATATTAATCGGGTCCCAGCAAACACAACATATAGGATTATATAAAGATGATCTTGATCATGTAGGGAAGCTCACAAGATCTATACATAAAGCACAAAGTGGAGAAGACAACCATCTAGCTACTGCTATGGACCCATAGTCCAGGGACGAACTACTCATGCATCACTTCGGAGGCAGGCATGGTGATGTAGATGGCTCCGGTGATGATTTCCCCACTGGCACTGCGGCATCTATTTAATAGGTTAGTGCCAGAAATCATGTAAAAGTGCAACTAGGTGTAAGCAAAATATATATGAATTGGTGTAAAAAAAAGCATGGAGCATCAAAAATTATAGATATGTTTGAGACATATCACTAAGCTATTGCTTGTATGGTGAATCAGTAAGAAGAGGGGATGGGACCAACCCAAGGCTCAAGGAATGAGCAACATGGAAAGGGACCTTCACCCATCTTATATAGGGGGGAGGGAAGCAGCCCAAGGGGGGCGCCGGCCATGGGAGGTTCCCCTACATCTTCCATCATTATGTGGTGGACAGTCCACTCACACCCACCCAAAATCCTATAAAACGTCCACTAAAAAATGAAGGGGTTTTCTCCAATAAATGAATAAAATGTTTTTCATTTATTTTACGTAATATTTGTTAATTATTTTAATTAATGAATATTAACATTCAAACCCCTTAACTAATTCGATATCCTGAAACAGTTCCAGCGATTCTCTAAACAGCCCCTATATTGTCCAAATTTTCTCAGGTGTTCCGTATCAGCTTAGAAACATCGAAAAACCTTAAGTGTGTTGCCTGCCAAAACCCACCGGCGAGCAGCGACGAGCAACACGAAGAGCCGGGAGGCTCCCAGAACTGCTGGTGGGCCCTGGTCCCTCGGGCAACGGCCCGCAAAACTCCGGCACACGTCCCGGCTGGTGCGAGGGCGTGCCACCTGACCTATACCTGGTCAGGAAGGTGATGGATTGCTTCAATTAGTTTCCTGCATGGCGTACACGTAAACATTAAATCCGAGCCTCGATCGGCTCTCGAGTTATCTCGTGAATCGGCTCAAGGAGCCGATCCACCCATGGTTCGTATTGGATCTACGATAACATGGTGGTCCTGCTTGATCAATATTAAGTTAAAACGATCTACGATGATCTAGGGTTTTCACCGCATAACTGGAACGTCCTACACGTAGCTGAGCCTGGCAGATACGAAAGATAATGGAAAACTAGTCCTAGAAAAGGCCTAAAAATCAACATGGAGTTGATTCCCGGAACAACTCCTCTTGGATCGGCAAACCATACCTTACGCACTACTGGATCATTCAACCCGTTTGCAAGGCCTAACCATGCGGATATCAAACTAATCCTTGGAGAACAAGGAACGACAATAACAGATCAGATCTACTAAATAAAGACTAAGCAGGGTGCTGCCCTTACACCTAAGATAGGTGCAAAGGCAGCTAGATATCTAGGGATAGCATAACTAAGCAAATATATCAAGAAAGCATCGATGCTAGCCCTGAAACACCTATGATAACAGTGTTACTCGCCATCAACAAGGCTTCAGTACGAGCAACACACAAAATAACGAATAAACTAATACTGCTCAGATCGCAAGATGCGATCTGGGCAGCATGGCGCTTACCCGGAAGAAACCCTCGAAACAAGGGGTGGCGATGCGCCTATATTGGTTTGTTGTGAACGTGATCGTCCTCCTTTCTCAATAACCCTAGGTACATATTTATAGTCCGTGGACTTTCTATTTTAGGAATAAACCTAACTGCGTACGAACCAAACTCTATCTCTTAATTCTAACCGACACGTAATCTACCATAATGTACAGATACACGGGCAATCTAGCCCAAACTCTCTTACGAGGCCGATTCAGAAACATTCTTGTGCATATCCTCTAAGCCCATCTCAATCGCGTCCCATCTCCTGATTTGGTTAAAATCCGGCGATAACACATGCCCCCCTGGTTTTGGCAATAATAATTCCAAAACCACTCTGTTTTTTCTTCGTAGGGTCACGCGTGGCAGAGCAGAACCGCCACAGTATCCTTTCATCATGATGCCTTGCCTTCTCAACTTCTCTGTACTGCACGATTTGACAGTTTTGGCACCACATCCTCGGAAACCACCGCAGCATTGAATCATCTCCACTGTATCCCCTTTATTTAACCGCATCGCGCAGTTCGCTTCCTCATCCTCTCGCTCCACACTAGCAATCGAAACCCCTTCCTCTGCAACCATGGCCTCCTCCTCCTCTGCCTCTTTGGGTCTTTCCTTCCAATCTTCCTCCTCCCGTGAGCCGACGCCGGAGTACGACCCGATAGCGGCATACGAGGCCCTCGCTCCTGAGCATTGGGACGAGAGGGATTGGGACTTCACCGTCGGGTCAGATGGCGAACCCTTGACCATCGTCGAGTCAGAGGATGACGAACCCCTGACCGACGGGGAGGACGACCTCCAGTTCCTCGTCGATGGGGAGTTGGAGGAAGAGAGCGAGGACGACGCCTTCTCCTGGGGCGACGACACCTCCTCCGACGAGGAGGAGGAAGCGGAGGATGACACCTCCTCCGACGAGTACTCGCCGGCGAAGCGCTTCCGCGCCGGGTCGGAGGACGACGACGACGACGAGGAGGAAGAAGAAGCCCCTGCCGGTGGCTTCGGCAGCAGCGACGAGGACTTCGCCGGCAGCAGCGCCAATGACAGCTATGACGGCGACGACGAGGGCAGCGACGGCGGCGACGGCGCCGGCCCCTAGACTAGGGACTACTAGAATAGGACTATTAGTAGTAGATTAGGTAGCAGATCGTCCTTTTGTGAGCAATCGGCTCCTCTTGTAAAAAAACCCTCTTTATCAATGAAGAATGCTTCCATGTCGATTTTGCCGATTGTCAAAGTAAGTCAACGCATGAAGAGCCGATAGCAACGCATCGGTCTTTTACCATAAAACGTTAGTAAGGCCAAACTCAGTTGCCTATTCAAACGGTAACCTGCGACCCTTGTCTGAAGGAGCAAACTCAGATCCCCAAATCGCCCATCGAACAGATTCAACTCACAGCCACGCGAATCCCAGATCCCAACCGTGCAGATTCATCTCCGCAGCGAATCAAATGGCGGAATCGTCCAACGCCCACGCAACGGTCTCTGGCCTGAAGGTAATCCTTAACTGCTCCTCACCATCCACGCAGAGTGCTAGAATTAACAGCAAACATCTGAATTAATGCTTTATTTCACCATTAATTTTAGGTATCAGACATTCTGCTGCCGCATCCTTCTCTTCTAAATTCTCTTTGTCTTGGCCCCCGTTCTATCGAGAGTCCTGCCCATTTGATTTCTTGCGAGGCCAATAGGATTCCCTTCGTCAACCAGAACTTAGATCTGACTTCTTGGGCCGACTGCTTACGAGCCTGGCCTAACCCTCCTGAAGATTGGGTTTCCTGGTACAGTAGAGTATCCAAAACTCACCAAGCCAAATGGGAAACCACAGGAATAGCCGATGCTTTATCTTTATCATTGTCTCCCCTTGAGAAGCATGAAAACCTTCTAAAAACCATCGGCTACTTCTGGTCAGATGCTCTGAATTGCTTCATGTTTGGCCACGGCCCCATGACACCAACTCTACTAGATGTGGCCATGATCACTGGTCTTGATGTTACATCCCCCAGCCCCTCTGCTTTTATGCTGCCAAAGGTCCCATTCAAACTCTCTTCCAAAACAGAGTGCACAAACTGGGGTGCTTATCTTCGACGCCACATGAAAAATAAAGGCCCTGTAACAGAGAAAGAACACACGGCCTTCCTGAATTTCTGGTTGGAACACTTTATATTCTGTGGCCCTTCACTTGCTCCGACCAAGAACTATCTTTTTCTAGCCTATGAACTCGCCAGAGGCACCCAGCTTGGCATCGGCAAACTTTTCCTTGGAGAGGTCTATCTATATCTCCAACTAATGTCTGTCAATCTGTTTTCCCAAAAGACAGTCAAAACAGGAGGTCCCTGGTGGTTTATTCAGCTATGGGCTCAGCTGTATTTCCAGAACCACATCCCAAACTTTCCACCTTTGGCCACTTGCACCTTTCCAGATACCAACGGGAAGCCAATCCGATGCACTAGCTACGGCCAAGCTCTATATAGCCTTCCAGGTAGTAAACTGATCCCCAAGGAAGCATCAGAGTGGTTCAGAACTTTCTACCAAGGCCTGGACAATCCTCTCTTCTTTTCTTACACGGAGTCTGAAAATTTTGAAAATCCAATCTCCTTCAGGCTAGACAGCTTTGCCGATGATGCCAGCACCCGGCAATTGTATTCCACCATGATCCGTCCCTGCTTCCTTCCAGTTGGCATGAGCACCTCAAACAGGATCATCAAACCTGGTTATGAGTCTTATCAGCCGGTCGTAGCAGCCCGGCAGCTTGGTCTTGGGCAGGTATCTCCCCATTTCTTCCTCCACCACTTAACGAGAGCGGAGCTGAGTTGCCCGATGTCCTCACCGGTCGCAGGTGTTACTCTTTCTTTGATGCTCTAACCATCCCGAGCCCTCACAACCTCTCTTTCACCTCATCAACCGATGGTTTTGAGACCTCGGTGGTCAATGTGGAAGACTCATGCCTTCAGGAGAGTTCTGGGACCGTTGCTGAAACAACTTGATGCTGAATATGATATCCCTGCAGAACAGGTACCACTACTCACAAATTTTCTTGAAGTGGCTTACAATGATTTTTTATAACCTTGCTCCGTCTCCTTGCAGCAACAAGATGGTCCAGAACCTGTACATGAGGACGGCTCCCCCTTCAAATTCCTCCCACCAGCTCCGGTGGTCCTCTTCTGCAAAAAATCACCACCCTTGAAAAAGGTTGTGATGCAGAGCGCACCGATTTCACCAAAATCGGCTTCCAAGAGCAAAGTATCTTCCGGGCCAGCTGCCCCCCGAGCCTCAATCAAGGCGAGAACAGCAGTGAGGAAAGTAGCTGCCAGGAAGACCTTGAAGCGCCAAAACCCTACTCCAGCTCAAGAAAGTTTGCACGTAAGCTGATCCATGCCTTGACTGATTTTACCTACCGTTATGGGCTTCTGTAAATATGCTGGGGCTTACTAACTCTTCTCTTATAGGCCTCCACCGAAGACAACTCCAGCGAGGAAACGCAATCTAGTCGAGGGGATTCGAGCTCGGGCAACTTTGGGAAAATCACCACGCAGAGCCAGCCAGATTTGCCACCATCGACTTCCAAGAAAAGACCAGTTCCTGAACCTTCTACCCCCCAAGCTCCAACCAAAGTGGGGCAGGGCGGTCTACGCACAAAGAGCCGATGCATCAAGAGAGCTCGAAAGGAACCGCAAGCCCCTTCATCAAACCAAGAGGCTTCAAATGTAATTTCCCTCCAACTCTCCCCGGCTCATCTCTCATGCTAATTCATTGCTGCTCACATCGGCTCACCACCTCCTTTGCAGACTGATGACACTTCTAGTGGGGAAGTCGAGGAAGTACTGATGCCCTCCGCCAACCTGGACCTAGCAACCTGTAAAAGTGTCGCTGACAAGGTTGCCAACTTGGCCAAGCCCACAGCAGAAACACAAGAACCGATTGCTTCATCATCGGCTATCCCCCTGGTCTTAGGAGAGGTATACTGAAGGAGATATGCCCTAGAGGCAATAATAAAGTGGTTATTATTTATATCTTTATGTTTATGGTAAATGTTTATATATCATGCTATAATTGTATTAACCGAAACATTAGTACATGTGTGATATGTAGACAAACAAAGAAGTCCCTAGTATGCCTCTTAAACTAGCTTGTTGATTAATGGATGATTAGTTTCATAATCATGAACATTGGATGTTACTAATAACAAGGTTATGTCATTATATGAATGATGTAATGGACACACCCAATTAAGCGTAGCATAAGATCTCGTCATTAAGTTATTTGCTATAAGCTTTCGATACATAGTTACCTAGTCCTTATGACCATGAGATCATGTAAATCACTTATACCGGAAAGGTACTTTGATTACATCAAACGCCACTCGCGTAAATGGGTGGTTATAAAGGTGGGATTAAGTATCCGGAAAGTATGAGTTGAGGCATATGGATCAACAAAGTGGGATTTGTCCATCCCGATGACGGATAGATATACTCTGGGCCCTCTCGTGGAATGTCGTCTAATGTCTTGCAAGCATATGAATAAGTTCATAAGAGACCACATACCACGGTACGAGTAAAGAGTACTTGTCAGGAGACGAGGTTGAACAAGGTATCGAGTGATACCGAAGATCAAACCTCGGACAAGTAAAATATCGCGTGACAAAGGGAAGTCGTATCGTATGTGTATGGTTCATTCGATCACTAAAGTCATCGTTGAATATGTGGGAGCCATTATGGATCTCCAGATCCCGCTATTGGTTATTGGTCGGAGTGAGTACTCAACCATGTCCGCATAGTTCACGAACCGTAGGGTGACACACTTAAAGTTGGATGTTGAAATGGTAGAACTTGAATATGGAATGGAGTTCGAATATTTGTTCGGAGTCCCGGATGAGATCCCGGACATCACGAGGAGTTCCGGAATGGTTCGGAGAATAAGATTCATATATAGGATGTCATTTTATGTGAATTAAAATGACGCGGAAGGTTCTATGGAAGGTTCTAGAAAAGTCCGGAAGAAACCACCAAGGAAGGTGGAGTCCACATGGGACTCCACCTCCATGGCCAGCCAACCCTAGTGGGGGAGGAGTCCCAAGTGGACTCCCCTTAGGGGGCCGGCCACCCCCCATATGGGAGGTGGAACTCCCACCTCTAGTGGGAGTCCTAGCTTGGGTAGGTTTCCCCACCATATGGAAGGTTTTTGGTTCGGGTCTTATTCGAAGACTTGGAGACCAACACTTGGGGTTCCACCTATATAATGAGGGGCCAAGGGGAGGGGGCCGGCCACCCAAGAACCACAAGGTGGCCGCACCCCTATAGTGGCCGGCCCCCCTCTCCCCAAACCCTAGCGGCCTCTCTCCTCCACCACGTCCCGCACGCTTAGCGAAGCTCCGCCGGACTTCTCCACCACCACCGACACCACGCCGTCGTGCTGTCAGATTCAAGAGGAGCTACTACTTCCGCTGCCCGCTGGAACGGGGAGGTGGACGTCGTCTTCATCAACAACCGAACGTGTGACCGAGTACGGAGGTGCTGCCTGTTCGTGGCGCCGGAAGCGATCGTGATCAAGATCTTCTACGCGCTTTTGCAAGCGGCAAGTGAACGTCTACCGCAGCAACAAGAGCCTCATCTTGTAGGCTTTGGAATCTCTTCAAGGGTGACACTCGATACCCCCTCGTTGCTACCGTCTTCTAGATTGCATCTTGGCTTGGATTGTGTGTTCGCGGTAGGAAATTTTTGTTTTCTATGCAACGTTATCCTACAAGTGGTATCGAGCCGTGTCTATGCATAGATGGTTGCACGAGTAGAACACAATGGTTTTGTGGGCGTTGATGCTCTTGTTATCTTTAGTTTGAGTACTTTGCATCTTCGTGGCATAGTGGGATGAAGCGGCTCGGACTAACTTTACATGACCGCGTTCATGAGACTTGTTCCTCGTTCGACATGCAACTTGTATTGCATAAGAGGCTTTGCGGGTGTCTGTCTCTCCTACTATAGTGAAGATTCAATTTACTCTTCTATTGAAAAAATTAGTATCAATGTTGTGGTTCATGTTCGTAGGTAGATTAGATCTCTCTCGAAAACCCAAAACCACGTAAAATATGCAAACCAAATTAGAGACGTCTAACTTGTTTTTGCAGGGTTTGGTGATGTGATATGGCCATAATATGATGATGAATATGTATGAGATGATCATTATTGTATTGTGGCAACCGGCAGGAGCCTTATGGTTGTCTTTAAATTTCATGTTGAGTAGTATTTCAAAGTAGTTGTAATAGTTGCTACATGGAGGAAAATCATGAAGACGGTGCCATTGACCTTGACGCTACGCCGACGATGATGGAGATCATGCCCGAAGATGATGGAGATCATGTCCGTGCTTTGGAGGTGAAGATCAAAGGCGCAAAGACAAAAGGGCCATATCATATCACATATGAACTGCATGTGATGTTAATCCTTTTATGCATCTTATTTTGCTTAGATCGCGATGGTAGCATTATAAGATGATCCCTCACTAAAATCTCAAGATAATAAAGTGTTCATCCTTAGTAGCACCGTTACCAAGTCTTGTCGTTTCGAAGCATCTCGTGATGATCGGGTGTGATAGAATCAATAAGTACATACAACGGGTGCAAGACAGCTTTGCACATGCGGATACTAAGGTGGCCTTGACGAGCCTAGCATGTACAGACATGGTCTCGGAACACGTGATACCGAAAGGTAGAGCATGAATCATATGGTTGATATGATGAACACTTTGAGTGTTCGCCATTGAAATCACACCTTATCTCGTGATGATCGGGCTTAGGTGCGGTGGATTTGGTTCGTGTGATCACTAAGACAATGCGAGGGATATTGTTTTGAGTGGGAGTTCACCTAGATTTTTAATTATGTTGAATTAAAATTTGAACTCAATTTGTCATAAACTTAGTCTAAACTTTTGCAAATATATGTTGTAGAGATGGCGTCCCCAATCAATTTTAACCAGCTTCCTAGAGAAAGAAAAACTTAAGAGCAACGGTAGCAACTTCACCGATCGGTTCCGTCATGTGAGGATCTTCCTCTCGGCGGAAATCTGCAATATGTGCTTGATGCACCGCTAGGTGACCCTCCCGCTGAAACCGAAACCGATGAAGTAAAAGCTGTTTACGAGACTCGGAAAACTCGGTACTCTCAAGTTCGGTGTGCCATCTCGTGCGGTCCGGAATCCGATCTTCAAAAACGTTTTGAGCACCACGATCCTCATGAGTTGATGAATGAGCTGAAAGCTATATTCGAGACTCATGCGGCCGTGGAATGCTATGAAGCATCGAAACAATTCTTCAGACTGTATGATGGAAGAAGGCAGCTCCGTTAGTGAGCACATGCTCGCCATGACCGGGCATGCGAAGAAACTCGTTGACTTGGGAATAGTGATTCCTAACAGATCGGGGATTAATCGTGTCCTTCAATCACTCGCCACCAAGTTACAAGAACTTCGTGATGAACTACAATATGCAGAACATGAACAAGGAGTTACCTCGAACTCTTTGGCATGCTAAAAGCCGCCGAGATTGAGATCAAGAAAGAGCACCAAGTGTTGATGGTCAACAAGACCACCGAGCTTCAAGAAACAGGGCAAGTCTAAGGGAAAATTCAAGAAGGGTGGCAAGAAAGCTGCCACGCCTCCCGTGAAACCTAAGAACGGCCCTAAGCCTGATGCTGAGTGCTATTACTGCAAGGAGAAGGGACACTGGAAGCGTAATTGCTCCAAGTATCTGGCTGATCTGAAGAGCGGCCTTGTCAAAAAGAAGAAAGAAGGTATATTTGATATACATGTTATAGATGTTCATCTCACTGGTTCTCGTTCTAGTACCTGGGTATTTGATACTGGTTCGGTTGCTCACATTTGTAACTCGAAACAGGAACTAAAGAATAAACGACAACTACTGAAAGATGAAGTGACGATGTGCGTTGGAAATGGATCCAAGGTCAATGTGATCGCAGTCGGCACACTTCCTCTACATCTACCTTCGGGATTAGTTTTAAGCCTAAATAATTGTTATTATGTACCTGCGTTGAGCATGAACATTATATCTGGATCTTGTTTAATGCAAGACGGTTATTCATTCAAGTCCGAGAATAATGGTTGTTCTATTTTTATGAATAATATCTTTTATGGTCGAGCACCACAAAAGAATGGCTTATTTCGTTAGATCTCGATAGTAGTGATACGCATATACATAACGTTAATGCTAAGCGAATTAAATTGAATGATAATTCTACTTATATGTGGCACTCGTCGTCTTGGTCATATTGGAGTGAAACGCATGAAGAAACTCCATACCGATGGATTACTTGAATCACTTGACTTTGAGTCACTTGATAGATGCGAAGCATGTCTAATGGGAAAAATGACTAAGACTCCATTTTCCGGTATGATGGAGCGAGCTACCGACTTATTGGAAATCATACATACCGATGTATGCGGACCAATGAGCGTAGCATCGCGCGGTGGTTATCGTTATGTTCTAACCTTCACGAGATGATCTGAGTAGATATGGGTATATCTATTTCATGAAACATAAATCCAAAACTTTCGAGAAGTTTAAGGAATTCCAAAGTGAAGTAGAAAATCAACGTAACAAGAAGATTAAATTTCTACGATCTGATCGTGGAGGTGAATATCTGAGTTATGAGTTTGGCATGCATTTAAAGAAATGCGGAATACTTTCACAATTGACACCGCCGGAAACACCTCAACGTAACGGTGTGTCCGAACATCGTAATCGAACTCTCTTAGATATGGTTCGTTCTATGATGTCTCTTACTGATTTGCCGTTATCTTTTTGGAGTTATGCATTAGAGACAGCCGCATTCACTTTAAATAGAGCACCATCAAAATCCGTAGAAACGACACCGTATGAATTATGGTTTAATAAGAAACCTAAGTCTGTCGTTCTCGAAAGTTTGGGGTTGCGAAGCCTATGTAAAGAAGTTACAACCGGACAAGCTAGAACCCAAAGCGGAGAAATGCGTCTTCATAGGATACCCTAAGGAAACTATAGGGTACACTTTCTATCACGAGATCCGAAGGCAAAATCTTTGTTGCTAAGGACGGAACCTTTCTTGAGAAAGAATTTCTCACTAAAGAAGTGACTGGAAGAAAAGTAGAGCTCGATGAGATTGATGAATCTATACTCGTTGATCGTAGTAGCGCAGATCGGAAATTGTACTCGTACCGCCTACACCGGCAACGAGAGGAAGCTAATGATAATGATCATGAAACTTCGAACGAGGAAACTATCGAACCTCGCAGATCGACAAGGGAACGTACCACTCCTGATTGGTATGATCCTTGTCTAAATGTCATGATTGTGGATAACAATGATGAGGACCCTGCGACGTATGAAGAAGCAATGATGAGCCCAGATTCCAACAAATGGCAAGAAGCCATGAAATCCGAAATGTGATCCATGTATGATAACAAAGTATGGACTTTGGTACACTTACCTGATAGCCGAAAGGCTGTCGAAAATAAATGGATCTTCAAGAGAAAAACTGATGCTGATGGTAATATTACTGTCTATAAAGCTCGACTTGTCGCAAAGGGTTTCCGACAAATTCAAGGAGTTGACTACGATGAGACTTTCTCACTCTGTAGCGAAGCTAAAATCTGTGAGGATTTTGTTAGCAATAGCTGCATTTTTCGATTATGAGATTTGGCGGATGGATGTCAAAACGGCGTTCCTTAATGGAGACATTGAGGAAGAGTTGTATATGGTACAACCCAAAGGTTTTGTCGATCCTAAAAATGCTGACAAAGTATGTAAACTTCAGCGTTCAATCTATGGACTGAAGCAAGCATCGAGAAGTTGGAACCGACGCTTTGATAAGGTGATCAAAGACTTCGGGTTTATACAATGTCATGGAGAGGCCTGTATTTACAAGAAAGTGAGTGGGAGCTCTGTAGCATTCCTGATATTATATGTGGATGACATATTATTGATCGGGAATGATATAGAACTATTAAGCAGTGTTAAAGGTTATTTGAATAATAGTTTTTCAATGAAAGACCTTGGTGAAGCATCGTATATATTAGGCATCAAGATTTATAGAGATAGATCAAGACGCCTAATAGGGCTATCACAGAGTACATATCCGGACAAGATTCTAAAGAAGTTTAGAATGGACGAAAGTAAGAAAGGGTTCTTACCTATGTTACCAGGCAAGGTCTTGAGTAAGAATCAAGGACCGGCTACGGCAGAAGAAAGAGAAAGGATGAGTAATATCCCCTATGCCTCGGCAGTAGGATCTATCATGTATGCCAAGACAGCGGTCAAGAATATCCTGAAGTACTTGAAAAGAACTAAGGATATGTTTCTTTGTTATGGAGGTGACCAAGAGCTCGTTGTAAACGGTTACACCGATGCAAGTTGGAACACTGATCCCGATGACTCTAAGTCACGGTCCGGGTACGTGTTTATATTGAATGGTGCTACGAGTAAGCTGGGCAAGCTCGAAGCGGTGCACGGTGGCGAAGTCTTCAACGGAATCGAGTACATAGCGGCTTCATAGGCTTCATCGAAGCGGTATGGATGAAGAGGTTCATTGTAGAGCTCGGTGTGGTTCCTAGTGCATTGGACCCATTAATCATTTACTCGTGATAACATGGGTGCCATCGCCAATGCACAAGAGCCAAGGTCACACAAGAGGCTGAAGCATATCAAGCTGCGTTACCACTCGATTCGCGAATACATCGAAGATGGAGAAGTAAAGATTTGCAAAGTACACACTGATCTGAATGTAGCGGATCCGTTGACTAAAGCTCTCCCTAGGGCAAAGCATGACCAACACCGGAATGCCATGGGTGTTAGGTATATTACAATGTAATCTAGATTATTCACTCTAGTGCAAGTGGGAGATCGAAGGAGATATGCCCTAGAGGCAATAATAAAGTGGTTATTATTTATATCTTTATGTTTATGATAAATGTTTATATATCATGCTATAATTGTATTAACCGAAACATTAGTACATGTGTGATATGTAGACAAACAAAGAAGTCCCTAGTATGCCTCTTAAACTAGCTTGTTGATTAATGGATGATTAGTTTCATAATCATGAACATTGGATGTTACTAATAACAAGGTTATGTCATTATATGAATGATGTAATGGACACACCCAATTAAGCGTAGCATAAGATCTCGTCATTAAGTTATTTGCTATAAGCTTTCGATACATAGTTACCTAGTCCTTATGACCATGAGATCATGTAAATCACTTATACCGGAAAGGTAATTTGATTACATCAAACGCCACTGCGTAAATGGGTGGTTATAAAGGTGGGATTAAGTATCCGGAAAGTATGAGTTGAGGCATATGGATCAACAAGTGGGATTTGTCCATCCCGATGACGGATAGATATACTCCGGGCCCTCTCGGTGGAATGTCGTCTAATGTCTTGCAAGCATATGAATAAGTTCATAAGAGACCACATACCACGGTACGAGTAAAGAGTACTTGTCAGGAGACGAGGTTGAACAAGGTATAGAGTGATACCGAAGATCAAACCTCGGACAAGTAAAATATCGCGTGACAAAGGGAATTGGTATCGTATGTGTATGGTTCATTCGATCACTAAAGTCATCATTGAATATGTGGGAGCCATTATGGATCTCCAGATCCCGCTATTGGTTATTGGTCGGAGTGAGTACTCAACCATGTCCGCATAGTTCACGAACCGTAGGGTGACACACTTAAAGTTGGATGTTGAAATGGTAGAACTTGAATATGGAATGGAGTTCGAATATTTGTTCGGAGTCCCGGATGAGATCCCGGACATCACGAGGAGTTCCGGAATGGTCCGGAGAATAAGATTCATATATAGGATGTCATTTTATGTGAATTAAAATGACGCGGAAGGTTCTATGGAAGGTTCTAGAAAAGTCCGGAAGAAACCACCAAGGAAGGTGGAGTCCACATGGGACTCCACCTCCATGGCCGGCCAACCCTAGTGGGGGAGGAGTCCCAAGTGGACTCCCCTTAGGGGGCCGGCCACCCCCCCATATGGGAGGTGGAACTCCCACCTCTAGTGGGAGTCCTAGCTTGGGTAGGTTTCCCCACCATATGGAAGGTTTTTGGTTCTGGTCTTATTCGAAGACTTGGAGACCAACACTTGGGGTTCCACCTATATAATGAGGGGCCAAGGGGAGGGGGCCGGCCACCCAAGAACCACAAGGTGGCCGCACCCCTATAGTGGCCGGTGCCCCCTCTCCCCAAACCCTAGCGGCCTCTCTCCTCCACCACGTCCCGTACGCTTAGCGAAGCTCCGCCGGACTTCTCCACCACCACCGACACCACGCCGTCGTGCTGTCAGATTCAAAAGGAGCTACTACTTCCGCTACCCGCTGGAATGGGGAGGTGGACGTCGTCTTCATCAACAACCGAACGTGTGACCGAGTACGGAGGTGCTGCCCGTTCGTGGCGCCGGAAGCGATCGTGATCAAGATCTTCTACGCGCTTTTGCAAGCGGCAAGTGAACGTCTACCGCAGCAACAAGAGCCTCATCTTGTAGGCTTTGGAATCTCTTCAAGGGTGAGACTCGATACCCCCTCGTTGCTACCGTCTTCTAGATTGCATCTTGGCTTGGATTGCGTGTTCGCGGTAGGAAAAATTTTGTTTTCTATGCAACGTTATCCTACATATACTCCCTTTGTTTGGCTTGCCCTTCCCTTTTGCTGCATACTGACGCTGCTCTTGTTGTTTGTCAGGGTTGTGACCTCTCGGGCTTGCTATCGTTCGATCCTGAATCCATCGAATCAACTCCTTCTACGGCATGCGATGAACCAGGACCCAGCGCTATCCTTGGTCAATTCCAGCGTCTCAAAACCCTGCTTTCCTCCCCGATCGAGATGTTGGTCGAAGACCCCGAGGAAGTGAAGAGCGTTCTTGAAGAAATCCAACCCCATCTCCCGGTAATGTTGCAGGTGAAACTCTGGCCAGTTGTGACTCTGTCTGCCTACAGGTCAAGGGTGAAGTTGGCTCATCAGAGAATCGACCTACGCCACGCCCAACTTCCGTCGAAAGCCGATATTGTAGACAAATGTCAGTGGCTCAATGAGAAAAAGGCGGCCTTGGACGCCAAAACTGACACCTCTGTCAGCACCGCCGAACTTGAGACCTTGCGAAAGGAATTGGAGGACCTTGAAGAGAGGGTCCGGGCAACCAAACAGCTTATCCACGATAAGGAAGCTCTTATTGCCCGCTCCCAAGAGGAAGCAGAAGGCCTCAAAGCTCAACTGAAGACTGATCTGGCAGAAATACGTGCCCTGAACAAACAGCTGGTGACGGGCAAGGATGAAGATGATGAGGCCGAGATCGCCGAGGTGGATCGTGTCCATGCTGACGCCCTCTGTGCCTTCGAGGCATTCCTTCAGTAGAGCCTATCTATGTAACAGTTTGTACCTCTAGAGTCGATGGCTGTGCATCGGCTTTTTAGTCTGAAGTCGATGTCTGTGCATCGGCTGTGCTTTGTATGTATATTTTTACTGGCCGATTTCATGCATCGGCCCACATATTTCACTGTCCGTCATCCCACATGCTTGGGAAATATTTCTTGAGATGCTGACCATTGACAGCCACTGGGAATTTAACACCGTTCAGCTCCTCGAGCATGTATGCGTTACCCTTTAAAACTTGGTCGACCCTGTACGGCCCGTGCCAATTTGGAGACCATTTACCATACACTGCATCCTTAGTCCCCAATGGCAATACAGCTTCCCAAACCAGATCACCAACGTGGAACTCCTTTGGTCTCACCTTCTTATTATATGCGCGAGCTACCTTGGCTTTGTTCTCTTTAATTTTCTCAAGCGACCAAAGTCCAAGTTCCGTTAGATCCTCAATGCTATCACTCATCAGGGCTGCATATTCTTCAGTTGTTAAATCATTCTGAAACGTAATACGTCTCGACCCAGCCGTAATTTCCCAGGGTAGTACGGCTTCTTGTCCATAGACCAGATGGTATGGCGAGGTTTTTATTGCTCCGTGACATGACATGCGATAAGCCCACAAAGCCTCTGACAATACTTCGTGCCAACGTCTAGGGTGTTCGTCGACTTTCCTCTTAATCAGCTTGATAAGGCTCTGATTGGACGTTTCAGCCTGCCCATTTTCTTGAGCATAGTATGGAGACGATCGGATCAACTTGATTCCCGTGTCCTCGCAGAACTTTCTAAACTCTTTAGAAATGAAGACCGAACCTCCATCGGTCGTGATAGTCTGGGGAATCCCGAATCTATGAATGACATGTTCTTTGACAAAATTGATAACATCTTCCGATTTTACTGACTTCATAGGGACGGCCTCCACCCATTTAGTGCAGTAATCTGTAATGGCCAAAATCCACACGTGGCCTTTGCTTGATGGAGGATTGATTTTGCCGATCATATCCATGCCCCAACCTCGAAATGGCCAAGGCTTGATGATGGGGTTCATTGCTGATGCGGGTACCGTCTGAATTTTCCCAAACATCTGACACGCTTGACACCCTTTATAGTACCTAAAGCAATCCTCAAGCATGGTGGGCTAGTAAAACCCTGATCGCCTGATCAACCATTTCATCTTATGAGCCGATTGGTGAGTTCCACAGGCGCCTTCGTGTACCTCGTGTAGGAGCCGATTTGACTCGGCTGGCCCCAGACATTTGAGAAGTATCCCTTCCAAAGTCCTGTAGAACATGTCATCTCCTATAAGGATATATTTCATGGCCTTGTACCTTATCTGTTTAGGTTCCCCCCGAGCCGGATCTTTAAAGTAATTGAAGATATCGGCTCTCCAGTCATCCGGTTCCAGGAACTGTACCTGGACATCGGCTCCTTCTGCTACGTCCTTGTAGCCTGACGCCATCTGCGCGAGATCGTTGGCCTCGGTATTTTGCGACCTCGGGATCCAATTGAAGTTTATGTACCTAAATTGTGCCATCAGCTCACGGCATTGCATCCATAATGGGAAGAGCGACTCGCTCTCGCATTTGTATTCTTCCATGAGTTGGGAAATCACCAATTTTGAGTCTCCAAAAAGTTCCACTGCCTCTGCCCCGGCTTCCAAAAGCAACTCCATTCCCTTGCGTATTGCCTCATACTCAGCGACATTGTTCGTGCAAGGGGTAGGTAGCCTGATGGAGAAGGAATATGTTGCCCCCCGGGGCGACACGAGTAGAATGCCGATGCCGCAACCATCATCACAAGCCGATCCATCGAAAAACATGGCCCATGCACGTACCGACAGTGCTGCTATATCCGTGTTGATTCGTTCAGCAATGAGATCGTCCAACGCTTGTCCCTTGACTGCTTTCGCAGGCTGATACCGGAGATCAAATTCCGATAATGCAAACATCCACTTACCGAGTCGGCCTTTCAACACAGGAGCCGACAGCATATGTTTGATGACATCCGATTTGCATATGATGACAATTTCCGCTGACAGCAAGATGTGACGAAGCTTGGTGCAGGTAAAAAATAGGCAGAGGCACAACTTCTCGATCTCAGGGTATCTAGTTTCTGCATCCAACATCCTTCTGCTGAGGTAGAAAGCAACCCTCTCCAGACCATCATAAAGTTGCACCACCACTGAGGTTATGGAAGTGTCAGCTACTGACAAGTAAATATAGAATGGTCTGTCTTGCTGGGGCGGAACTAACACAGGTGGCTTCGTTAGATACTCTTTAATCTCGTCAAACGCTCACTGTTGCTCTGCCCCCCAGTGAAACTCCTCATCAGATTTAATTTTTACCAATCCCATGAACGGCTCGATTCGCCCTGACAGATTAGAGATGAACCTTCTGACGAAGTCGATTTTGCCGATGAGACACTGGAGTTCCTTCTTCGTGGTAGGTGGCTGCATCGTTCGCACTGCCTCCTGACTTTTCAGGCCGATCTCAATTCCGCGTTCATGAGCCAAGAAACCCAAGAATTGACCGGCCGTTACACCAAAAGCACACTTCTTTGGATTCATTCTTAGCCCGAATTTTCTGGTTGGGTCCAGGATGCGTCGCAGATCCTCCAAGTGTCCTTCTAATGAAACAGACTTGACCACCACGTCGTCAATGTAAATTTCCACCAACTTGCCGATCAGATCATGAAAGATGTAATTCATGGCTCTTTGGTATGTTGCGCCGGCATTTTTCAGTCCAAATGTCATGACTACATATTCAAACAAGCCCACCGAACCTGGTACTCCGAATGCGGTCTTGTGTATATCTTCCGGAGCCATGAAAATTTGGTTGTAACCGGCATTGCCATCCATGAAACTCAAAACCTTATGACCAGAAGCTGCATTGATCAATGTCTCTGCTACCGGCATTGGATACTCATCCTTTGGAGTGGCTCTATTGAGATCCCGAAAATCTATGGCGACGCGCCATCGGCCGTCCTTTTTCTGTACAGGTACGATACTAGAAATCCATTCAGCATACATGCATGGCCTGATGAACCCAGCGTTCAACATTTTCTCGATCTCTTTCTTGACTTCTTCTAAGATCTCGGCCTTCATCTGTCGTGCTCGCTGCTGGAACGGCCGAAATCCTTTCTTAAGAGGGAGCCGATGCTCAATGATGCTCCTGTCTAACCCAGGTATTTCCGTGTAATCTCAGGCAAAGCAATCTGGGTATTCTTTCAACAGAGCTATCATCAGGCCCCTCAGATGAGGATCTAATTTTTTGCTGATAAAAGTTGGTCGTGGCTTATCCCCAGGACCAATGTCAATCTCTTCTAGCTCATCAGCCGATGTAAACCTATACCCTAGCTTTCCGTCGCCTGCTAGATCGATGCTGAACACAGGCAAAACGTATGGGGAGGATAATTTGGGCCGATTGCTGGAATCGGCCCCCATTTTGATTGCATTGCTCAATGAAGGTTTACAACTTATTTGTGCCCTACCACGGGAGTGAGTCTCCCCTCTACGACTACGTGGCAGGCTTGAGGTGAGATCATTGCTTTTTATTTTTTGGGGCCGATCGCAGGGATCGGCCTTGCCACGTACGTCCATTGACTTTGCTCTTGCTACTCTGTCAGGCCGGTGGATAAGACCAGCCTCACCCCATTTTTTGTAGCTTCGATGCGTTCACAGCCGTCCAAACTAACTCCAGAGATCGGCTATTGGTCGTCTGCGTCCCAAATATTCATGCCAGCTATTAAGATCTCGACTGAGTCATCTGCATGGATGACCTCCACTTCGTCTCCATCCCACTGTATCAGGTATTGGTGCATCGTGGATGGAATGCAGCAGTTGGCGTGAATCCAATCCCTCCCTAGCAGGACAGCGTAGGTGCTTTTGCTGTCGACGATGAAGAATGGTGTAGGGATGGTTTTTCGGCCCACGGTTAGATCTACATTCAGAACGCCTTGCGTTTCTGATGCTTGGTGGTTGAAGTCGCTTAATGTGACATTGGTTTTGATCAGATCTGCGTTAGAGCGTCCCAAACGCCGTAGCATGGAGTATGGCATGATATTGACTGCCGCTCCCGTGTCGACCAACATCTTGCTGACCGGCTGCCCGTTGATATAACCCCTCACATACAGGGCCTTCAAATGTTTGTAGCTCTTCTCTCGTGGCTTTTCAAAGATAACTGGTCGCGGGCCGCAGTCAAACTGTGCTACCGGCGCTTCCTCGGTTCTTGGAGCACAAAACTCCGACGGAAGAATGAACACCATATTTGTGCCAGCCGATGCCTTCTCATCGGCTTTCATTTGTTTGGGGCGCCATTCTTTCTTCTGTGGACGACTCTCCACGTCCAAAGTTTGCTGAATTTTCACGGCCAGATCGGGCCGCGCTTTCCTCAACGTGTGCAGGTATTGCGCCTCGGCTTCCTCCAAGCTACGTAGCCGCTGAACCCTACGCTTTTGGGAGTGACTGAGTCCATCAGGGCACCACCTTGGCCGGTGGTATCTATCTTCTTCTTCTTCTTCATCTTCTAACTCCTCGAGATCTTCCACCCGAGATGACTCTGCTCGCCTGTTCTGAGATGGGAGAGGCCCTAGACGTTTGAACACTGACACGTCACCTGTGTCCTCCTTCTTCTGTCTACATTCCAGGCAGTTGTTGATTGTAGGCAATCGGCTCATTCCTGAATCCTAGCAATGCTTAAAGAAAGGACAATCCCAGTGTCTGTCCATGTCTTCTTGCTCTCTTGGCTTCCCCTTAGCGCGGCGCTCATATCCTTCGTCGTCTCTATCATACTGACGATATTTTCTGTTGTCTACATCAGACCGACGATCTCTTTCATCGTCTACGTCGTATCGCCGGCGTCGGTCGTACTGACGCTCATATTTGTTAAGGATATACGCGGAGAGTGGTCGTTGATACCGCACATTTCTCACTTGTTTCTCGGTGACGTACCGTCTGTCATCATATCGGGGCCGGTCGCGTGGGCCGGCCTCCTCCTTTTCCTTGCCACGGGAATGGCCGGTTTCTTCTTTATCCCTGCCATGGTGGTATACAGGCCCTGCCATGTTAACGTCGAACGAGAAATCTAGCTGACGCCTCACGGAGTGATTGCACTCCACCATGTTGACGCCAGGAAACGGTTGTGTGTCCACTTTCATGGCAAACTGACCAAAGATCAGACGGCCTTGTTCTATCACCATTTGGATCTGCCGACGCAACTCTTTGCAATCATTGGTGATACGGGTGAACGAGTGATGCCACTTGTAGTATGGTCTTCCATTCATCTCTTGCGCCGTAGGAATTTTATGGCCTTCGGGTAACTTCAGCTGTTTCTCCTTAAGCAGTAAATCGAATATCTGCTCAGCTTTGCTTACATCGAAGTCAAACCCTTTTGCAGGGCCTTGTTGTTTCACCCATTTGCAGGACACGGGATCTGCCCCTCGAGCCCATTCAGCCACGGCTACTTCCTGGTCTTCTGCAGAGTCTCCAACTTCTTCTATCTCAACCAGGCCTATCGGGCGTTTGAACTTGTCTTTGTACAATTCTGGGTGGCGCTGCTCATACAATGTTAATTTCTGAGCCATGTGTGCCAGTGAATTGTATTCCACTTGGAAAGCCAGATCCTTGATCGGCGCAGCGAGGCCCAATGCTGCCAGCTCGACTGCTTCTTTCTCATTCAAATGAGCCGAATAACATCGGTTCTTGACAGTCCTGAAACGCTGGATGTATTCCGACACCGTTTCTCCACGCTTCTGTCGCACTTGCGCCAAATCGGCAATGCTAGCCTCGGTAGCTTCTGAGTGATATTGAATATGAAACTGCTCTTCCAGTTGCTTCCACGTCCGGAGCGAATCCGGTGGCAACGAGGTGTACCACCCAAAAGCTGGTCCTATGAAAGATTGCGCAAAAAACCTTACACGTAACGGGTCTGATGCTGAAATCATGCCCAACTGTGCCAAATATCGGCTCACATGCTCAATTGAGCTAGACCCTTCTGATCCATTAAACTGTGAGAACTCAGGGAGCTGATACTTGGGCGGCAGTGGAATCAAATCATATTCGTTGGGGTACGGCTTGGAATAACCGACTGTTCTCCTCTTTGGCACAATGCCGAACTGGTCTCTCAAGATTGTACTGATTTGTTCCACGTTATGAGATGTAGGGGCTGAGCCTTCATGACTCGTTCCGGTGGCATATTTAGCTAGCCACGCCTGT
This sequence comes from Lolium rigidum, assembly GCF_022539505.1. NCBI lineage: Eukaryota > Viridiplantae > Streptophyta > Magnoliopsida > Poales > Poaceae > Lolium > Lolium rigidum. Next base: position 142,557,730 of record NC_061509.1, on the reverse strand, counting down.
TTATCGGCGTCCGCTCTAGAAATCCCTCCTGCTGCTCCAGAAAATCCTCCTGCTGCAATCTGGTTTGTGCGCGCGAAGTTATTGCAGTCCGGCACGTACGTGCACACGTATCCATGCGGTATTTCTTTAGGTGGTTCATGCAGGAACTGGTAATCACCAGGATCGCCTCCAATCTTGTAGACGACGTATGTCGGTGAACCCGGCGGCTCTGGAGCTGCAAGCGAGAATGGCAGCTGCGGTCTGGTCTGGAACGGTATTTCTCCTTGGTGAGTCCCTAGGGCAGGTCCTGACGGGGAGTACTGATGCTTCATGATTTCCTGAACCACGCGAACCGCAATGCGCTCGAAAGCGTTCACCAGGCTCTCAGAATGACGGTGTAGAGAGTGAGCCACCATGTAATTAACTTCCTGGCGCAGAGCTCTGGTGCGTTCTTCTGAAGGGATAGACAGATCCACTTCATCGAGAGCGCCTTCGGGTGAGAACCCTTTCCACCTAATGCCATGTTTACGGGTCCTCTCGAAGGAGCCGATGAGATCGGCTTCGAAGACAGCTTTTATCTCATCATATTTCTTCTTGTGCTCCTCAGTCAGCTCTTCGTACGTGATTGGTGCTTCCGCCATCTCAGCTGCAGATGTTGACGCAGTTGCTGTAGAATGTCCCACCGGGCGTGCCAGAATGTGTTGCCTGCCAAAACCCACCGGCGAGCAGCGACGAGCAACACGAAGAGCCGGGAGGCTCCCAGAACTGCTGGTGGGCCCTGGTCCCTCGGGCAACGGCCCGCAAAACTCCGGCACACGTCCTGGCTGGTGCGAGGGCGTGCCACCTGACCTATACCTGGTCAGGAAGGTGATGGATTGCTTCAATTAGTTTCCTGCATGGCAGACACGTAAACATTAAATCCGAGCCTCGATCGGCTCTCAGGTTATCCTGTGAATCGGCTCAAGGAGCCGATCCACCCATGGTTCGTATTGGATCTACGATAACATGGTGGTCCTGCTTGATCAATATTAAGTTAAAACGATCTACGACGATCTAGGGTTTTCACCGCATAACTGGAACGTCCTACACGTAGCTGAGCTTGGCAGATACGAAAGATAACGGAAAACTAGTCCTAGAAAAGGCCTAAAAATCAACATGGAGTTGATTCCCGGAACAACTCCTCTTCGATCGGCAAACCATACCTTATGCACTACTGGATCATTCAACCCGTTTGCAAGGCCTAACCATGCGGATATCAAACTAATCCTTGGAGAACAAGGAACGACCATAACAGATCAGATCTACTAAATAAAGACTAAGCAGGGTGCTGCCCTTACACCTAAGATAGGTGCAAAGGCAGCTAGATATCTAGGGATAGCATAACTAAGCAAATATATCAAGAAAGCATCGATGCTAGCCCCGAAACACCTATGATAACAGTGTTACTCGCCATCAACAAGGCTTCAGTACGAGCAACACACAAAATAACGAATAAACTGATACTGCTCAGATCGCAAGATGCGATCTGGGCAGCATGGCGCTTACCCGGAAGAAACCCTCGAAACAAGGGGTGGCGATGCGCCTAGATTGGTTTGTTGTGAACGTGATCGTCCTCTTTTCTCAATAACCCTAGGTACATATTTATAGTCCGTGGACTTTCTATTTTTGGAATAAACCTAACTGCGTACGAACCAAACTCTATCTCTTAATTCTAACCGACACGTAATCTACCATAATGTACAGATACACGGGCAATCTAGCCCAAACTCTCGTACGAGGCCGATTCAGAAACATTCTTGTGCATATCCTCTAAGACCATCTCAATCGCGGCCCATCTCCTTATTTGGTTAAAATCCGGCGATAACAAAGTGTTTTACCTACAGTTCGTGAGTAATGTGGAAATGATCGAGAAACCTCTCCGATCAACAATCATTAGCGAGATCTGGAGATCCTTCATGACTCCCACTCATTCAACGATGAAACTCGTGATCGCAAGAACCATAAACGTCGTAACCAATTTCTTTTATCTCGTGATACTTTACTCGTCCGGGATTCGATCATTGGTATAACTATACCTAGTTTGATCCTGTTACTGACAAGTACTCTTTACTTGTTCCGTGATATGACATTTCTGTGACCTGGACACATGCTTGCATACGGTGCCAATGTGATATCGCCAAGAGAGCCCATAGTATATCTATCCATCATCATGATGGATAAATACCACTCTTGATCCATGAAGCTCAACTAATACTTTCATAGTACCCAAATCCACCTTTATAGCCACTTTTGATTTCATCGTCTAAGGAACAGAGCTACTTCATATGTATTTGATATAACAATGTAAACTTAATAAGTTGATCGTATCTCTATACCTACTTGGCTGTGTGTTCATCACATCATTCTTCTAATGATGTGCCACCGTTATTAACAACATCCAATGTTCATTATTAGGAAACCTTGATTATCAGTAATCAACGAGCTAGTTAAAGAGAGGCTTTACTATGAACTCTTGCTTGTTTATTGAACACAAAAGTATTAACATTTTCGGTTGATACAATTCTAGAATGAGAATAAACATATATTACAAACATGGAATAAGATAATAACCACTTTATTATTGCCTCTCGGGCCTATTCCCTTCAGAGTACTACTCCATACCAAGTGCGCACTAGACATGAATACAAAGGCCTATATCACATCTAAAACATGTATTGCTAACATAATTGAGTTGCTAGTTAGGTTACAACTGAGAATTGTTTTTTTAAGATGCAAGTTGAGTTGAAAATAAAAAAATAGTTGCACATGAGATTGAAACTATGAAAAAATCTTCTAAACCATTAGATTTTATTCGTGACACATCCTAATGATGAGTTGCAACATGGGTTGCTGCGAAGATTTTTCATTTGACTGACTGAGAATTTGTTACACCCCTTGTTGGGATTCGTAGCATAGAAAACAAAAAAATTCCTACCACAAGAACAAATAACAAGCCAGGATCTAATCTAGTAGATGGTAGCAACGAGAGGTATGTGAGACTAACCCTCGATGATTCCAAAGCTTACGAGATTAGATCTTGTGGTTGGTGTAGTCGTTCCCTTGCCGCTTTTGTGGGGACCCCGGACTAACTGTCCGAAATACTCTGTTATGTATACAGTTCACGGTCCCATGATCAGTGCGCCGTGAACACATAACCGAACTGATATCAAATTACACCATCCATTACAAAGCGGAATAATAAAATTACAAATAATGTCACATGACCATTCTTTACATAATAGCCTCGAAGGGCCTAATCTAATCACCAGAGTAGCGGAATCACTTCAGCAGCATAGAGCCCAAGTCATCTTCCTTAACCCTACATGCAACTGACTGGGAAGACGTTCCTAGCTCGAATAGATGTCACTAACTCCTTCTTCATCTGTCGAGTTCCTCCAAGTCTGGCCAAGTAAATAGCCAGGGACAAAGCCGTGAGTACATTGGAATTGTACTCGCAAACCATCACGAAGGTACTTTCCAAGAGTGCAAGATAACAAGTGCTAATCTATGATGACAAGAGGGAAGAGCTAATTTCTCTTGTAGAAATAGCATGAAGAAGAGAAGTAGTTTCTCTTGTGGATGTAGCATGTGGAAGAGAATCAGTTTCTCTTGTGGATATAGCATCCCAACTTCGCAGTTGAACGGGACACTAAGAGGGTTCTATGAAATCTCTATATCTTTGTTGAAGAAGATACTTCAAAAGATAAACTATGAAATCTCTATATCTTTATTGAAGAAGGGTTCCTCTACATGAAACACTGGGAAGGGTCACCCAATTTTGTTTCATTTTCCTCGACCATCTACATATGGTCGGCACAAGCCTTCCCGTACCCTTCCGGGACATCAACACTTTCTCACTTTCTTTGTAAAGCATTTCTAAAACAAAACTCGACACACCTTGGCAACGGCCATTCCAACCGTCCATGACCGCGGACGCGGCTATTCGAATAGTTTTAACTCTGCAGAGTGTGCGCACTTTCCCCACAAGAACCGATAAATCCACCGGGATCATCCCCGGATCGTCATACGAAAGTATGCGAGTCTCGGATAATCAGTCTAGTTCTTCGCTTGTCTCCCTTGACATGAGTCCTTCCCTGCGGGCTTACCCCTTCCCGGCACCCCGGCAGCATACCTCCTTTTGAGCGTATCTCCGGCGCCATGACGGAAGACCCTCAGTAATCGTCCGGCTACAAGTTAATGTAGTGTATTGCCTCCTTCAGAGCGCAACCCAGTGTCAGAGGTCATCGTGACCCTCCTAGAGAGTTGTGAAGGTGGCTCATTCCAATTCCAACAGACGTCAAACTAAGCCCTTGCCCACTTTGGATAATGTGGTTGCGTTGTTTGGTTGTTCCGGGCGAATACAAAGAACCATGTGTCGTTTTTCTCAAAAATCCAAGTCACACACACTTTGCTCTTTCCAACCATCTTTGTAAAGATCCTTTCCTTTCATAAATAATACACTCGGGTAAGGTCGACTCACCCAAGGTTTTCTCAAAACTTTTACAACAAGGTAAACCTTGAGGGGTTCCCAAACTAAAGTTTCACGATGGAACTAGAATCACATCATGGTCGTGATGCTATTCATCAAGACCACTTAGTGGACGTGTGGAGGTGTCAAAAAGGGGTCAGCATACTCACGAAAGTGTACCGAGACATCATCATTGTAGAGGTACGACATGTTCAAGGCAAGCATGTAAGTGGCCTACATAAGAGGGATAACACTTTCAAATTTGTGTCATTAACCAACAACATATAAGAAGAGGTGTTGGGGATCATCACACTTCTACATACCCGAGGTGGGTAGGCATACTCTTCCCAAAGTGAGAGTACACCAAGATCATGAAAACACTTATCAGTTCACTAGAAGGGTGTATGTGAGTGAATTGACAAGTATGGTAACATGCTCAAGGGAAGCATGTGAAGACAACCAAGTGAGGTGACATACTATGGTTATTTCTAGTACACAACACTCATTAAGAGGTGCATAAGAAATGACCAAGAAGATTACCATGCTAAAGATTAAGCATGCATGACACAAACGGAGAATAACACACCATAGATCATGGAATAAGAACAAAAACAAAGTGCCAATAATATGTGACACAAACATTCATAGATCAATAGATTGCTTGCCTTGGTTGGCTTTTTTGTCCCTGGACTTCTTCAACTCTATCAAATAAGAATTCCGACAATATAAATAAAATCCTTGTCCGATTCCACTTCTTCTTCTCCTCCGGAATTGTTCGTATCTATCGCCGGAAAATATAAAAGGAACACAATCAATCACATTGTACCAACAAGACATCATTCAACAATCAGAAATTTAACCATCAAATTTAAGGGCTACCATACTAAGGACTTATAGATACCACAAAACAACTTTAAGAGTTTTAATTTAGAAAACTCTATTTATTTACCTAGTAAAGGTATGAGTGCATCACAACTTAGCAATTGCCTTTCTCGGTTATCACCATGGTATAAACCATATATCCCTGGTAGATAACATCATGAAGAGGACAAGTGCATTAGTTTGGCATCAAACACATTCACAATACATTTTCAAACATTTTTGGAAAATTAGAAATCAGCTTTCCTAATTTAATTTGCTCACTCAACACTATACCCACAAATAGGAAGCAAGCAAGATACCACACCTTTTAGAATCTTAAGCAATACAATAGGACTAATGTTAAGTTGCATAGGTTTTGTTTTGCAAGCATAAAACAAAGGTTGCCCAGTTCTAATAAAAAGAGTTGGTCAAGGGTTTTAAATAAACCAAAAAGTTTTAGACCAACAACTCATATAGCACACACATGTTAATATCAGTAACCAATATGCATGAACACATACTAAAAGTATTTTTCCTAGATGTACAATACTAATACAAGACTAACCTAATTGGATTCACTGAAAAAGGTGGAACCTACAATTTTAGGACTTTGCTTGAATCTGACTGTACAGAAAACAAGATGTGTATGCCAAAAATCATAGAAAAATCCTAAAAATATGAGGTCAGCTGCATCTGAAAGATATTGACAATACGGTTCTAATGCAATTGCTTGAACTCGTAAATTCGTCTCCAAGCTCCTGGTCTAAATAGACAAAGTTAGATCTGACCAAAACTTGATCTGTGAACCATTTTAATTTTTGGCTGTCATTTGAAGTGAGACCAGCGGAAAATCGAAGGTATTGGAGAGGGCTTTCACCCACAGTTGAGTTTGCTCAAAAAGGTTTTGTAAAACAAATCAAATCTAACAAACAGTGAATCTGCATGTTTTTGTAACTTTATTTACTAAGGAAAATCTGTTGCAAATATGAGGATAAACCGACGTCAAGTTGTAGATCTTTTCATTAGCTAACAGTAGAACTTTGAATCACTCGATTTGGAGTTGTACACGAGTTTTGGCGGATTTTACAAGATCGTGCAGAATCTGAAACAGCAAGATTACAGAAATTACTGCAAGGTTTTGGACGAACTTAGGTCAAGGACTTCAGATCTGAGGATAGGTGAAGCTTCTCCATACTTGGACCAACATTTACCTGCATAAAGATCCAATCTTGTGAGAGGGGAAAATAGAAAGAGAGATGAATGCAGCTAGGGTTAGGGGAGAAGAGAGTGAGGGAGAGGCTTCTCATGGTGAGAAGGAGCTTGAGGGAGGAGGGGAGCTTCATATTGGCTTGCTTTCATGGCCATGGCCGGCCATGGCAGCAAGGAGGAGCAGCAATTTCGTGGGGAGAGGTAGGAGAGGAGTGTGAGGGAGTATATAAGGTGGAGGAGTGAGTGGAGAGAAGAAAATGGGAGCAAGAGGAGTGGAGGTGGCCGGCCAAGCTCCTTTTATAGAGGGAGGATGGGTGGCTGCCTCCTTTTTGATTGGCTAAGATGGGTGGCTTCCTCTACATTAATTGGGTTAGGTGGGAGGTAAGGCTTGTGGATAAAGAAAGTGAGGAGGAAGTGCTGGCCGAATTTGCCATGCATACACAAGGGCCGGATCCATTTTTGCCAGATACAAGTGAGCAATGTGAGAGGGAGGCACAACATCAATGTTTATAGGCCAAGGCATGATGTTGAGGATATAATTTCAATGAGTAACTTTGATGATGATAGGAATAGGAGTAAATACATATAGATAGAAAGGAGTATGAGGGTGACATGTGTCATGAGAATAATCTCCACCATTTTGGTTGTGACCAACTTATGATGAACATACTTCCCAAGGTATAGTTGATGAATAGAAGTTTTCATTTGAATTTAAAATTGAAAAGATTGGGATTGACCACATGCAACAATGCATGAGCATTCCAAGGTAGATAGGGTGGTGTTGTTTCGGTGAAGTAAGAATGAAAAGAGACAGAGATGATAATAAACATTGGTGCCAATGTTGAGGAATAAAGCACTTGATAAAATTATCAATTTGGCCAAGAGATGATGGTGAGGATGATGGTTTAGGCAATGGTAGAGCAAGGTTAAGAGAGATGGTTATTGAAGTAACCATGTACCCACAAGGATGAATATGGTGACATAAATTACCAATTCATGAGGTCAAGGTGATGATGGAAAGAATAGAGGAGTGAGATAGGTATGATGAATATAAGTTGCTCTACAAATGAGAGTTCAATTGGGAGTGGTTTGAAATACTCCCTCAGTCTAGGGTTTATTTGAAGGGAGTTCATTTGGAAGTTATCAAATGATCATCCATTTGATCAAGAATTGGAGGATGAGGGGATACAATGTGGTAGATCAGAGATGTGCATAAGATGTGCAAGAGTTTCCATTTGAAAAGGATTTATTTGAAAGGTATATGAAACACCTCAATTATCTAGGGACAATTGGGAATGAACTCAAGTGGAATAGAATTTGAAAATGTTAAGATAAAACTAATTGGAACATAGGAGTTCAAAATGTTCTACTTACTTTCTCAAGTAGAGTAGAGTTTTTCTCAATTGTAAAATAAGCAAGAGGAAAGCAAGAAATGGTAAAGGTACCATAAACAATCTTTTTTGTTAAAAAGAGAGCAAAATAGAAAGAAATGTTTTAGAAATCAGTACTTGGTAGAAATGGGATGAAAAACAAAACCCATTTCAGTTCCTTGTTTTCTTTGAATAATATCTTGAAAGATTTAATAAATCTAGAAGTAGTTTTGTGATCAAAACTAGAGAAGGAAAAACAATAGGGTTTTTGAGAAAGAAAACTAATTTAGGGAGAAGTGTTCTCAAGGGTAGATGGTGGCTACAAAATGTACCCATCATTCCCATTCTTGGTTTTGTGAAGATTTAAACTTGAATAAAAACAAGAGGTAAAAGTGAAGGAAGGGATCTAGAGTTGAAATATGATGACGCGTAGAGCACACGCCCGTTGTGAACCCCAAGTGGAAGGTGTGATGCGTACAGCAGCAAGTTTCCCTCAGTAAGAAACCAAGGTTTATCGAACCAGTAGGAGTCAAGGAACACGTGAAGGTCGTTGGTGGCGGAGTGTAGTGCGGCGCAACACCAGGGATTCCGGCGTCAACGTGGAACCTGCACAACACAATCAAAGTACTTTGCCCCAACGTAACAGTGAGGTTGTCAATCTCACCGGCTTGCTGTAAACAAAGGATTAAATGTATAGTGTGGAAAATGATTTTTGCGAAGAACAGTAAGAACAAGTATTGCAGTAGATTGTATTTCAGATGTAAAAGAATGGACCGGGGACCACAGTTCACTAGTGGTGTATTTCCAATAAGATAAATAGCATGTTGGGTGAACAAATTACAGTTGGGCAATTGACAAATAAAGAGGGCATAACAATGCACATACATATCACGATGACTACTATGAGATTTAATCAGGGCATTACGACAAAGTACATAGACCGCTATCCAGCATGCATCTATGCCTAAAAAGTCCACCTTCGGGTTAGCATCCGCACCCCTTCCAATATTAAGTTGCAAACAACAGGCAATTACATTAAGTATGGTGCGTAATGTAATAAACACAAATATCATTCGACAAAGCATTGATGTTTTATCCCTAGTGGAAACAGCACATCCACAACCTTAGAACTTTCTGTCACTGTCCCAGATTCAATGGAGGCATGAACCCACTATCGAGCATAAATACTCCCTCTTGTAGTTACAAGTATCAACTTGGCCAGAGCCTCTACTAGCAACGGAGAGCATGCAAGAACATAAACAACACATATATGATAGATTGATAATCAACTTGACATAGTATTCCATATTCATCGGATCCCAACAAACACAACATGTAGCAATACAAATAGATGATCTTGATCATGATAGGCAGCTCACAAGATCTAACATGATAGCACAATTAGGAGAAGACAACCATCTAGCTACTGCTATGGACCCATAGTCCAAGGATGAACTACTCACACATCAATCCGGAGGCGATCATGGTGATGAAGAGTCCTCCGGGAGATGATTCCCCTCTCCGGCAGGGTGCCGGAGGCGATCTCCTGAATCCCCCGAGATGGGATTGGCGGCGGCTGCGTCTCTGCAAGTATTTCCGTATCGTGGCTCTCGGTACAGGTGTTTTCGCGACGAAGGCTTTAAGTAGGCGGAAGGGTTGGGTTGGAGGCGGCGCGAGGGGCCCACACACTAGGGCGGGGCGGGCCCCTCCCTAGCCGCGCGGCCCTAGCGTGGCGGCGCCTCGTGGCCCCACTTCGTAAATCCTTCGGTCTTCTCGAAGCTCCGTGGAAAAATAAGATTCTGGGCTTTGATTTCGTCCAATTCCGAGAATATTTCCTTTGTAGGATTTCTGAAACCAAAAACAGTAGAAAACAACAACTGGCTCTTCGGCATCTTGTCAATAGGTTAGTGCCGGAAAATGCATATAAATGATGTAAAGTATGTATAAAACATGTGAGTATCATCATAAAAGTAGCATGGAACATAAGAAATTATAGATACGTTTGAGACGTATCAAGCATCCCCAAGCTTAGTTCCTACTCGCCCTCGAGTAGGTAAACGATAACAAAGATAATTTCTGAAGTGACATGCTATCATAATCTTGATCAATACTATTGACGGGGATATTACCCCCGGTATGACAAAGTCCTCGAGTTTGCGGGCGCGCCACACTTCGCGGATCAAGAAAAGGTGCCACGGAGCAAAAGATACGGAAGAAACAGTAAGAAAAAAGAAGAAAAGACAGCGTTGGGCCGACTTCCGGCTTGGCCGGCCTGCTCCCGCCTCCACCTGGGCCGCACCCGGCCGCCTGGCGCCAGGCCGGCTACTGGGCTGAAGCCGGCTGGCCCCCGCTCCGTTCCAGGCCAGGTGCGCCCCGGTTGGGCCGCCTCGCTTCTCTTTGGGCCGCCTGGCGCATACGCGGCCGCCTCTGGCGATGGCCGGCTCGCGCCCTCGCTCGATCGAGCGGGTCGCCCACGCGCATACACGGCCGGCCGCTCTGTTCCTGGCCGGTTCCACGTATCATCCAGCTGCTCCAGCATCCAGCTTCATCTGATCAAGACCGGCTCCAACTCTCCATGCAACGTACGAGCTGGCCAAGATCAAGTACCAAAGCCACGTACAACTTGTACAAGCCAGCTCCATCTCCTACATCCACGTAAAGACCAAGGCATTGAATCCTTCTGCCTAGACAGCGATCGTACGAGAAGACAAGGCATCGTGCTAGTCCACGTACAGGCTATCGCTAGACTCACTGTGGTGCAATAGTAGCACTGTGTGTACAGTTGATGAGACCCCAGTAGTCATATCATGTACAGTGCATGTGGGCCATCTCTTGTCCCCTGGGTGCCAGGCCTATATAAGACACACCAGGGAGAGCCCTTCAGGCTCATAGCCAACCAGGCCAACGATTCTCTGGAGGGCTCATACGCCTCTCTCTCTCAGCTCACATACGAGCAGCCGGCCAGGCTCTCTTCAAGCCGGCCAGGCTCCTTCTTAGCTCACGGTAGCTTCTTCCTTCTCGGGACAAACAGCTCAAGGAGCAACTATGTAACACCATATACTTGTCATATACATCGGACATGCGGGAGTAGGGGTTTTACCTCCACCGCGAGGGCCCTGAACCTGGGTACATCACCGCGTGCTGTGTACCAATCCCGCATCCGGATACCGTCGACGCCCATACAGGAACCACCTTCTTTAGCTACCCCGTAGCATATGCCGTGACGATACCACGACATTTGGCGCCCACCGTGGGGCTGCAGCGGCGCCGACCGGAGTTCGTCTGGACGGGACCCTTCCTCATCATCGTCACCGCCGTGGCCTTCATCGCCGCGACTCTCATCGCCGCCCTCCTCGGGCATGGCCTCGTCTCCACCGCGACCATCGCCGTCGGCTTCGTCTCCGCCGTGGCCCCCGCCGCCGTGGGATTCCTCACCAACACCTGGCTGGCCGCAGCCGCGTCTTCTTCACCACAACGTCCACAGCCGCTCCCGGGGGCTCGGCCTCGCCGGAGCCATCACACACGTGCTGGCCACGGTCACGGCGCCGCCCTCCAGAGTCCGGGCTAAGCTCGCCGCTCCGAGCGCCTGCAGCAACAGCCGCGCAGCAGCGCACGGCCAAAGGCAGGAGCTCCTCGCGTGCATACGAGCAGCAGCGATGCAAGCTAAGCGCACCAGCCAGCCGCGCAGACGCGCGCGCGGGCAAACAGCGCTAAGCATAATATCTCCCATGCGCCCTGGGCGAATCCTCCTCGTCCGCCCTGCGCCCATGCGGCGCCCACGTCCTCCGCCGGCGACGTCCACCGTCAGCTGCGCCGTCCTGCGAGGGAAGCAGCACGCAGCAAATGCAGCGCTAGAAGCAGCAAACAGCAGGCACGCATGCGCATGCACCAGCTGGCCAAACCAAACAGCAACACCACAGCGCAGTGGCACACAGCAGCAGCAGCAACCTGCGCACCTCCACCCGCGCCCAGCTCAGTCGCGACGCGCTGCTCCACCTCGGGCTCCTGCTGCACCGCCCGTACCTCCGGCTGCTGCAGTGCCGGCCGCTGCACCGCTCCTGCTGTGCGCCCTGCGCGTCCTCCGACACGCGCCGGCTTCGACCGCCGCTGTCCACTGCGCCCCGCTGGCTCCGTGCCCAGGCCGGCTTCATCCGCGGCCGGCTCCGTGCCACACGCGCCCGTTCCGTCCGCGCTCAACTACGCCGCGCCCCGCACGTCACCGCCACGGCCTCCATCCGCCCACGCGCGCCCAAGAACCTCCGTCGGCTTCATCATGCCACCTCGCCCGGGCTAGCTCCCGCTGCACCACCGGCTTCAGCTGCGACGCGCCATCTCCGGCTACGCCACCGCGGCGTCTTCTCCGGCCGCCGCCTCCAACAGCTCCGGCTGCGCCTGCCACGGCCAACTCAGTCGCCCGACCTCGACCGCATGCGCGTCGCAACTACCGGCTGCACCGCGCGCTCTCCTCTGGCATCCGCGCGAAACCCAGGCCGGCTTCGACGCCTCGCCGTGGCCAACGCACCTGCTCCCTCGCCATCGTCCGGCTCATCACCCATGCCTGGTCCAGCTCCGGCTTGCCATTTCCTCCGGCTGCTGCGCCCGCCCGGCTTCGCCGCGACCATCTCCGGCTTCGCCCGCGCCCAGCGCGCCCTCCGGCTGCGCCCCCACGACCAACTCCGGCTGCGCGTCGCCTCCACCAGGCCGGCTGCCGCGCCCGCTAGCGCCCCGGTACATCTCCGGCTCGGCCCCCGCCAACCGGCTTCCTCGCGAACACCGCTCTGCTCCGACTCCGCCTCATGCCCGCGCGTCGACCACCTGCGGCCTCCGCCAGCTGCGCCCGCCACGGCCGCCCTCGACGGCACGCGCGCCCGACTCCGGCGCCGCCCGCGCCGCTACTCCACCGGCTGAGCGCCCTGGCTCTGCGCTTGCCGCGGCCAGCTGCCGGCCCCCGTGCCTCCTCGTGCTCCCCTGCGGGCAGATAAAGAGAAGTAGGTGGAGGGGTCCGGCTGCGGTGGAGTTACCGGTTGGAAAGAGTAAAAAAGAATTGGTAAAGAAAAAATAAGAAGAAATAGGAGGAGATCCCTGCCGGCTGAGGAACATGGCCGGCTAAAAAAAAAAAAAAAAAAAGAAAGGGCCTCGCCGCCTGAAAATAAATCCCCTGGCCGGGTGGAAATAGAAAGAAAAGTGGCCGGCTCAAGCAAGCTGCCAATGAAAAAAAAAAAAAAAAAAAAAAAAGCTGCCGGCTATTAAAAAAAAAAAAAAAAAAAAAAGGTGGTCCAGCCGGCTGAAAAAAGAAAAAGATGCTCCGGCTGAAAATACTTCGCCGGCTAAAAAAATCTGTCCGGCTAAAAACATGCCGCCGACTGACTCCGCTCGATGTTCGATCGATCGAGCCGGCTGCGCCGGTGCCGGCTGGGCGGGCTGTCCTTAACCCGGCTGGGGCTGGGTCTGTTTGGTTGGTCGCTCGACTCCGCTCGTACCGGTTCCGCCTGTCCAGGCCGGCTGGGAATGGGATGAGTGGAGCCTGCACCGACTGAACCAGCCCGAGCGCGTTTGGTCGCTCGCCCGGCTGAACCTGAGCAGCCGGAATCTGCATCGACTCGTACATCTGCAGCGCGTTTGGTAGCTTGGCCGGCTGGAGTCAAGCCGGCTGAGGCCATCAGCCATCGACACTTCCCCGCGCGCGAATCGGCCACCCCGAGAGACACTCGGGGGCTGTCCCCTCTCACACCGGCTGCGCCTCCGCACCTCTTCCGGCTGCGCCTTCACCGCCACCGGCCGCGCCTTCGCCCTCTTCCGGCCGCGCTTGCACCGACTCGCCTGCCGGCTGCGCCCCTCAGCGCCACCCGCAGCGCGTTTGATGGCTTGGCCACCAGCCACTCCCTCGCCTCTACGGCTTCCACAACTCGTCATCACTATCGAGATCAACCCTACATCAAAAACAAAATGTAAGTATTGTTGAGTAACTCTCCGCACCGCTGCTCAGCCGGGTAACCCGAGTTACACTCGGGGGCTACCCCTCTTCCGCCGCACTTCGCTGCTTAACCCCGGACCGACTCAACTCGTCCCGGGGGCTCGCCGGCTGGTCCACGATGCTCTATCCCAAAGACGGCTTAGTAGTGTGTACGGTACCAAAGGCCCACTCTTCGACTCAGCTGTTGTCCGCAACCCGGCTTCATGGCTAGCAAGAGCAAAAGCTGGAGGTAACCTCACATGAACAACGTCCAAAGAGAGATCACCTTGGGCAATCCGGCCTTCGCCGATGTCGCCTCGAATGAGTTCGCCCCTCAAAGTCTAAGTACTGTGCGCTCCACTTTGCGGCCCACTCTTGACCTAGCTACAGACCGCAATACGGCTGTATGGCTGGCAAGAGAAAAAGCCAAAGAGCGGGGGGGACATGAAAATGACTCCAGGGGGCTCGGACGAAACCGAGCCAACATCCCTCTACATAAAGCTAGCACTGCTAAGGCTGCACATATTATATGTCTTTACTGACTAACTTTGTCTCTTATATGACTATCTCCGATGGACTACATCGAGTTGGCGGACCCCAAGGTCCACCCTCCGGGTGCTTTTCAGCACGAGCCGGCGGACACCGAGTCCACCTTGCCAGCGGCCCAGAGCCTTCGAGCTGGCGGTCCTCAGCGACCACTTCCGGGTGCTCTTCAGCACGAGCCGGCGGACATCGCATCCACCTTGCCAGCGGCCCAGAGCCTTCGAGCTGGCGGTCCTCAGCGACCACTTCCGGGTGCTCTTCAGCACGAGCCGGCGGACACCGCGTCCACCTTGCCAGCGGCCCAGAGCCTTCGAGCTGGCGGTCCTCAGCGACCACTTCCGGGTGCTCTTCAGCACGAGCCGGCGGACACCGCGTCCACCTTGCCAGCGGCCCAGAGCCTTCGAGCTGGCGGTCCTCGGCGACCACTTCCGGGTGCTCTTCAGCACGAGCCGGCGGACACCGCGTCCACCTTGCCAGCGGCCCGAGCCTTCGAGCTGGCGGTCCTCGGCGACCACTTCCGGGTGCTCTTCGGCACGAGCCGGCGGACACCGCGTCCACCTTGCCGGCGGCCAGAGCCTTCGAGCTGGCGGTCCTCGGCGACCACTTCCGGGTGCTCTTCGGCATGAGCCGGCGGACACCGAGTCCACCTTGCCAGCGGCCCAGAGCCTTCGAGCTGGCGGTCCTCAGCGACCACTTCCGGGTGCTCTTCAGCACGAGCCGGCGGACACCGAGTCCACCTTGCCAGCGGCCCAGAGCCTTCGAGCTGGCGGTCCTCAGCGACCACTTCCGGGTGCTCTTCGGCACGAGCCGGCGGACACCGCGTCCACCTTGCCAGCGGCCCAGAGCCTTCGAGCTGGCGGTCGTCAGCGACCACTTCCGGGTGCTCTTCAGCACGAGCCGGCGGACACCGAGTCCTTCGTCGCGCCTCTTCCGACTGCGTCTTCGCCGTCTGGCTGCGCCTTCGCGCCTTGTCCGGCTGCGACCTCGCCGCCTTGTCCGGCTGCGCCTTCGCGCCTCTTCCGACTACGCCTTCGCCGTCTGGCTGCGCCTTCGCGCCTTGTCCGGCTGCGACCTCGCCGCCTTGTCCGGCTGCGACTTCGTCGCCTCGTCCGGCTGCGCCTTGTCCGGCTGCGACCTCGCCGCCTCGTCCGGCTGCGCCTTCGCCGCCTCGTCCGGCCGCGCCTTCGCCCCGCCGCGCCTTCGCCGCCTCGTCCGGCTGCGCCTCGTCCGGCTGCGACTTCGTCGCCTCGACCGGCTGCGACTTCGTCGCCTCGTCCGGCTGCGCCTCGTCCGGCTGCGCCTTGTCCGGCTGCGACCTCGCCCGGCCGCGCCTTCGCCGCCTCGCCCCGCCGCGCCTTCGCCGCCTCGTCCGGCTGCGCCTCGTCCGGCTGCGACTTCGTCGCCTCGACCGGCTGCGACTTCGTCGCCTCGTCCGGCTGCGCCTCGTCCGGCTGCGCCTTGTCCGGCTGCGACCTCGCCCGGCCGCGCCTTCGCCGCCTCGCCCCGCCGCGCCTTCGCCGCCTCGTTCGGCTGCGCCTCGTCCGGTTGCGCCTTGTCCGGCTGCGCCTTCGTCGCCTCGTCCGGCCGCGCCTTCGCCGCCTCGCCCCGCCGTGCCTTCGCCGCCTCGTCCGGCTGCGCCTTGTCCGGCTGCGACTTCGTCGCCTCGTCCGGCTGCGCCTTCGTCGCCTCGTCCGGCCGCGCCTTCGCCGCCTCGCCCGGCCGCGCCTTCGCCGCCTCGTCCGGTCGCGCCTTGGCCGCCTCGCCCGGCCGCGCCTTCGCCGTCGGCTGCGCCTTCGCGCCTCGTCCGGCTGCGCCTTCGTCGCCTCGTCCGGCTGCGCCTTCGCCGCCTCGTCCGGCTGCGCCTCGTCCGGCTGCGACTTCGTCGCCTCGTCCGGCTGCGCCCTCGCCGCCTCGTCCGGCTGCGCCTTCGTCGCCTCGCCCTCCGGCCGCGCCTTCGCCGCCTCGTCCGGCTGCGCCTCGTCCGGCTGCGCCTTCGTCGCCTCGTCCGGCTGCGCCTCGTCCGGCTGCGCCTCGTCCGGCTGCGACTTCGTCGCCTCGTCCGGCTGCGCCTCGTCCGGCTGCGACCTCGCCGCCTCGTCCGGCTGCGCCTTCGTCGCCTCGCCCTCCGGCCGCGCCTTCGCCGCCTCGTCCGGCTGCGCCTCGTCCGGCTGCGACTTCGTCGCCTCGTCCGGCTGCGCCTCGTCCGACTGCGCCTTGTCCGGCTGCGACTTCGTCGCCTCGTCCGGCTGCGCCTTCGTCGCCTCGCCCGGCCGCGCCTTCTCCGCCTCGCTCGGCCGCGCCTTCGCCGCCTCGTGCGGCTGCGCCTTCGCGCCTCGTCCGGCTGCGCCTTCACCGCCTCGTCCGGCTGCGCCCACGCCGCCTCGCCCGGCTGTCGCCCGGCTGCGCCCTCACCGCCTCGTCCGGCTGCGCCTTCGCCGCCTTACGCATGGTTGAGATCAGCCTTGGCGACTACGCGCCTCTCACCCACGCCACGCCATGGTTTACTTCGACATCGCCATCATCATCGGGACCCTCCCCGCGACTCGACTGCAATTCGAGTCCCACGCAGGCTCGGGGGCTAATGACGGGGATATTACCCCCGGTATGACAAAGTCCTCGAGTTTGCGGGCGCGCCACACTTCGCGGATCAAGAAAAGGTGCCACGGAGCAAAAGATACGGAAGAAACGGTAAGAAAAAAGAAGAAAAGACAGCGTTGGGCCGACTTCCGGCTTGGCCGGCCTGCTCCCGCCTCCACCTGGGCCGCACCCGGCCGCCTGGCGCCGGGCCGGCTGCGGGCTGAAGCCGGCTGGCCCCCGCTCCGTTCCGGGCCAGGTGCGCCCCGGTTGGGCCGCCTCGCTTCTCTTTGGGCCGCCTGGCGCATACGCGGCCGCCTCTGGCGATGGCCGGCTCGCGCCCTCGCTCGATCGAGCGGGTCGCCCACGCGCATACACTGCCGGCCGCTCTGTTCCTGGCCGGTTCCACGTATCATCCAGCTGCTCCAGCATCCAGCTTCATCTGATCAAGACCGGCTCCAACTCTCCATGCAACGTACGAGCTGGCCAAGATCAAGTACCAAAGCCACGTACAACTTGTACAAGCCAGCTCCATCTCCTACATCCACGTAAAGACCAAGGCATTGAATCCTTCTGCCTAGACAGCGATCGTACGAGAAGACAAGGCATCGTGCTAGTCCACGTACAGGCTATCGCTAGACTCACTGTGGTGCAATAGTAGCACTGTGTGTACAGTTGATGAGACCCCAGTAGTCATATCATGTACAGTGCATGTGGGCCATCTCTTGTCCCCTGGGTGCCAGGCCTATATAAGACACACCAGGGAGAGCCCTTCAGGCTCATAGCCAACCAGGCCAACGATTCTCTGGAGGGCTCATACGCCTCTCTCTCTCAGCTCACATACGAGCAGCCGGCCAGGCTCTCTTCAAGCCGGCCAGGCTCCTTCTTAGCTCACAGTAGCTTCTTCCTTCTCAGGACAAACAGCTCAAGGAGCAACTATGTAACACCATATACTGTCATATACATCAGACATGCAGGAGTAGGGGTTTTACCTCCACCGCGAGGGCCCTGAACCTGGGTACATCACCGCGTGCTGTGTACCAATCCCGCATCCGGATACCGTCGACGCCCATACAGGAACCACCTTCTTTAGCTACCCTGTAGCATATGCCGTGACGATACCACGACAACTATTGTAAAGCACATGAGATGAATGCAGCGATTCGAAGCAATGGTAAAGACAATGAGTAAACAACTGAACCATATAACAAAGACTTTTCATGAATAGTACTTTCAAGACAAGCATCAATAAGTCTTGCATAAGAGTTAACTCATAAAGCAATAAATTCATAGTAGAAAGCTTTGAAGCAACGCAAAGGAAGATATAAGTTTCAGCGGTTGCTTTCAACTCCAACATGTATATCTCATGGATAATTGTCAACAAAAAGTAATATGATGAATGCAAATAAGCAAGTATGTAGGAATCAATGCACACAGTTGACACAAGTGTTTGCTTCTAAGATAGAAAGAAGTAGGTAAACTGACTCAACATAAAGTAAAAGAATGGCCCTTCGCAGAGGGAAGCATGGATTACTATTTTTGTGCTAGAGCTCTTATTTTGAAAACATAGAAACAATTTTGTCAACGGTAGTAATAAAGCATATGTGTTATGCATAAGACATCCTATAAGTTGCAAGCCTCATGCATAGATTACCAATAGTGCTCGCACCTTGTCCTAATTAGGTTGGATTTACATGGATTATCATTGCATAACATATGTTTCAACCAAGTGTCACAAAGGGGTACCTCTATGCCGCCTGTACAAAGGTCTAAGGAGAAAGTTCGCATTGGATTTCTCGCTTTTGATTATTCTCAACTTAGACATCCATACCGGGACAACATAGAAAACAGATAATGGACTCCTCTTTAATGCATAAGCATTCAACAACAAATAATATTCTCATAAGAGATTGAGGATTGATTGTCCAAACTGAAACTTCCACCATGATTCATGGCTTTAGTTAGCGGCCCAATGTTCTTCTCTAACAATATGCATACTCAAACCATTGGATCATGATAAATCGCCCTTACTTCAGACAAGACGAACATGCATAGCAACTCACATGATATTCAACAAAGGTAATAGTTGATGGCGTCCCCAGAAACATGGTTACCGCTCAACAAGCAACTTATAAGAAATAAGATACATAAGTTACATATTCAATACCACAATAGTTTTTAAGCTATTTTCCCATGAGCTATATATTGCAAAGACAAAGAATGGAATTTTAAAGGTAGCACTCAAGTAATTAACTTTGGAATGGCAGAGAAATACCATGTAGTAGGTAGGTATGGTGGACACAAATGGCATAGTTTTTGGCTCAAGGATTTTGTATGCACGAGAAGTATTCCCTCTCAATACAAGGCTTAGGCTAGCAAGGTTGTTTGAAGCAAACACAAGTATGAACCGGTATAGAAAAACTTACATAAGAACATATTGCAAGCATTATAAGACTCTACATTGTCTTCCTTGTTGTTCAAACACCTAACCAGAAAATATCTAGACTCTAGAGAGACCAATCATGCAAACCAAATTTGAACAAGCTCTATGTAGTTCTTCATTAATAGGTGCAAAGTACATGATGCAAGAGCTTAAACATGATCTATATGAGCACAACAATTGCCAAGTATAAAATTATTCAAGATATTATACTATTTACCACATGAAGCATTTTCCGTTTCCAACCATAATAATGATGAACGAAGCAGTTTCATCCTTCGCCATGAACATTAAAAGTAATGCTAAGAACACATGTGTTCATATGCAACAACGGAGCGTGTCTCTCTCCCACACAAAGAATGCTAGGATCCGATTTTATTCAAACAAAAACAAAAAACAAAAAAAAACATACGCTCCAAGTAAAGCACATAAGATGTGACGGAATAAAAATATAGTTTCACTAGAGGTGACCTGATAAGTTGTCGATGAAGAAGGGATGCCTTGGGCATCCCCAAGCTTAGATGCTTGAGTCTTCTTGAAATATGCAGGGATGAACCACGGGGGCATTGATACGTCTCCGACGTATCGATAATTTGTTGTGTTCCATGCCACATTATTGATGATATCTACATGTTTTATGCACACTTTATGTCATATTCGTGCATTTTCTGGAACTAACCTATTAACAAGATGCCGAAGAGCCGATTCTTCGTTTTCACGCTGTTTTTGGTTTCAGAAATCCTAGTAAGGAAATATTCTCGGAATTGGACGAAATCAACGCCCGGGGTCCTATTTTGCCACGAAGCTTCCGGAAGACCGAAGAGGAGACGAAGTGGGGCCACGAGGTGGCCACACCCTAGGGCGGCGCGGCCCAAGCCCTGGCCGCGCCGACCTGTAGTATGGGGCCCTCGTGTGGCCCCCTGACCTGCCCTTCCGCCTACTTAAAGCCTCCGTCGCGAAACCCCCAGTACCGAGAGCCACGATACGGAAAACCTTCCAGAGATGCCGCCGCCGCCAATCCCATCTCGGGGGATTCAGGAGATCGCCTCGGGCACCCTGCCGGAGAGGGGATTCATCTCCCGGAGGACTCTACGCCACCATGGTCGCCTCCGGAGTGATGTGTGAGTAGTCTACCCCTGGACTATGGGTCCATAGCAGTAGCTAGATGGTTGTCTTCTCCCCATTGTGCTTAATTGTCGGGTCTTGTGAGCTGCCTGAACATGATCAAGATCATCTATCCGTAATTCTATATGTTGCGTTTGTTGGGATCCGATGAATAGAGAATACTTGTTATGTTGATTATCAAAGTTATGTCTATGTGTTGTTTATGATCTTGCATGCTCTCCGTTATTAGTAGATGCTCTGGCCAAGTTGATGCTAGTAACTCCAAGAGGGAGTATTTATGCTCGATAGTGGGTTCATGTCTCCGTGAATCTGGAGGAGTGACAAGAACCTCTAAGATTATGGATGTGCTGTTGCCACTAGGGATAAAACATTGGTGCTATGTTCAAGGATGTAGTCACTGATTACATTACGCGCAATACTTAATGCAATTGTCACGTTGTTAGCAACTTAATACTGGAGGGGTTCGGATGATAACCTCGAAGGTGGACTTTTTAGGCATAGATGCATGCTGGATAGCGGTCTATGTACTTTGTCGTAATGCCCAATTAAATCTCACAGTACTCATCATAATATGTATATGCATGGTCATGCCCTCTCTATTTGTCAATTGCCCAACTGTAATTTGTTCACCCAACATGCTGTTTATCTTATGGGAGAGACACCTCTAGTGAACTGTAGACCTCGGTCCAATTCTCTATACTGAAATACAATCTACTGCAATACTTGTTTTACTGTTTTCTGCAAGCAATCATCTTCCACACAATACGGTTAATCCTTTGTTACAGCAAGCCGGTGAGATTGACAACCTCACTGTTTCGTTGGGGCAAAGTACTTTGGTTGTGTTGTGCAGGTTCCACGTTGGCGCCGGAATCTCTGGTGTTGCGCCGCACTACATCCCGCCGCCATCAACCTTCAACGTGCTTCTTGACTCCTACTGGTTCGATTAAACCTTGGTTTCTTATGAGGGAAACTTGCCGCTGTGCGCATCACACCTTCCTCTTGGGGTTCCCAACGGACGTGTCAACTACACGCATCAAGCAAATTTCTGGCGCCGTTGCCGGGGAGATCAAGACACGCTGCAAGGGGAGTCTCCACTTCCCAATCTCTTTACTTTGTTTTTATCTTGCTTAGTTTTATTTACTACTTTGTTTGCTGCATTATATCAAAACACAAAAAAATTAGTTGCTAGCTTTACTTTATTTACTGTCTTGCACTCTATATCAAAAACACAAAAAAATTAGTTACTCGCATTTACTTTATCTAGTTTGCTTTATGTACTACTGCTAAAATGGGCACCCCTGAAAATACTAAGTTGTGTGATTTCACAACCACAAATAATAATGATTTCTTATGCACACCTATTGCTCCACCTGCTACTACAGCAGAATTCTTTGAAATTAAACCTCGCTTTACTCGAATCTTGTTATGCGAGAGCAATTTTCTCAGTGTTAGTTCTGATGATGTTGCTGCCCATATTAATAATTTTGTTGAACTATGTGAAATGCAAAAATATAAAGATGTAGATGGTGACATTATAAAATTAAAATTGTTCCCTTTCTCATTAAGAGGAAGAGCTAAAGATTGGTTGCTATCTCCGCCTAAGAATAGTATTGATTCATGGACTAAATGCAAGGATGCTTTTATTGGTAGATATTATCCCCCTGCTAAAATTATATCTTTGAGAAGTAGCATAATGAATTTTAAACAATTAGATACTGAGCATGTTGCACAAGCATGGGAAAGAATGAAATCTTTGGTTAAAAATTGCCCAACCCATGGATCGACTACTTGGATGATCATCCAAACCTTCTATGCGAGGACTAAATTTTTCTTCGCGGAATTTATTGGATTCAGCTGCTGGAGGTACCTTTATGTCCATCACTTTGGGGGCGGCTACAAAGCTTCTTGATGATATGATGATAAACTACTCTGAATGGCACACGGAAAGAGCTCCACAAGGTAAGAAGGTAAATTCTGTCGAAGAAACCTCTTCCTTGAGTGATAAGATTGATGCTATTATGTCTATGCTTGTGAATGATAGGACTAATGTTGATCCTAATAATGTTCCGTTAGCTTCATTGGTTGCACAAGAAGAACATGTTGATGTCAACTTCATTAAAAATAATAATTTCAACAACAATGCTTACCGGAACAATTCTAGTAATAACTATAGGCCATATCCTTATAATAATGGCAACGGCTATGGTAATTCTTATGGGAATTCTTACAACAATAATAGGAATACACCCCTGGACTTGAAGCTATGCTTAAAGAATTTATTAGTACACAAACTGCCTTTAACAAATCTGTTGAGGAAAAACTCA
The DNA here is from genome assembly GCF_022539505.1 of Lolium rigidum. Classification (NCBI taxonomy): domain Eukaryota; kingdom Viridiplantae; phylum Streptophyta; class Magnoliopsida; order Poales; family Poaceae; genus Lolium; species Lolium rigidum. The sequence continues at coordinate 142,534,845 of NC_061509.1, read as the reverse complement.
ATAAAATTGATATTCTCGCTTCTAAGGTTGATAGTCTTGCCTCCGATGTTGATCTTTTGAAATCGAAAGTTATGCCTAATAGGGATATTGAAAATAAAATTGTTACTACAGCAAATGCCATCCAAGTTAGAATTAATGAGAATATAAGATTAATGGCTGAATTGCGTGCTAGGTGGGATAGAGAAGAAAATGAAAAACTAGCTAAAGAGAAAAATGTAGCTAAAGTTTGGACTATTACCACCACAAGTAATGCTAATGCTACACATGTTGCTGCACCTCCTACTAATACTAATAAAAGAATTGGTGTTAGCAATGTTTCCACTTCTAATGCAAAGCGCGAGAAACGCTCGAAACTGCTGAAACTCACTTGTGATAAAAGCTGCTGAAATTTTTTCCAACATTGGGGATGATGATCCCATTGCTTTAGATTATAATGGTTTGAATTTTGATGATTGCCACATCTCTGAAGTTATAAAGTTCTTGCAAAAACTTGCTAAAAGTCCTAATGCTAGTGCTATAAATTTGGCTTTCACGCAACATATTACAAATGCTCTCATAAAAGCTAGAGAAGAGAAACTAGAACGCGAAGCCTCTATTCCTAGAAAGCTAGAGGATGGTTGGGAGCCCATCATTAAGATGAAGATCAAAGATTTTGATTGTAATGCTTTATGTGATTTTGGTGCAAGTATTTCTGTTATGCCTAAGAAAATCTATAATATGCTTGACTTGCCACCGCTGAAAAATTGTTATTTGGATGTTAATCTTGCTGATCATTCTACAAAGAAACCTTTGGGGAAAGTTGATAATGTTCGCATTACCGTTAAAAATAACCTTGTCCCCGTTGATTTTGTTGTCTTGGATATTGAATGCAATGCATCTTGTCCCATTATATTGGGAAGACCTTTTCTTCGAACCGTTGGTGCTATCATTGATATGAAGGAAGGTAATATTAAATATCAATTTCCTCTCAAGAAAGGTATGGAACACTTCCCTAGAAAGAGAATGAAGTTACCTTTTGATTCTATTATTAGAACAAATTATGATGTTGACATTTCGTCTCTTGATAATACTTGATATACACTTTCTGCGCCTAGCTGAAAGGCGTTAAAGAAAAACGCTTATGGGAGACAACCCATGTGTTTTTACTACAGTACTTTGTTTTTATTTTGTGTCTTGGAAGTTGTTTACTACTGTAGCAACCTCTCCTTATCTTAGTTTAGTGTTTTGTTGTGCCAAGTAAAGTCGTTGATAGTAAAGTTCATACTAGATTTGGATTACTGCGCAGAAACAGATTTCTTTGCTGTCACAAATCTGGGCTGTTTTCTCTGTAGGTAACTCAGAAAATTATGCCAATTTACGTGAGTAATCCTCAGATATGTACGCAACTTTCATTCAATTTGAGCATTTTCATTTGAGCAAGTCTGGTGCCTCGATAAAATTCGTCAATACGAACTGTTCTGTTTTTGACAGATTCTGCCTTTTATTTCGCATTGCCAGTTTTGTTATGTTCGATGGATATTTCGATTCCATTGACTTTCAGTAGCTTTGTGCAATGTCCAGAAGTGTTAAGAATGATTATGTCACCTCTGAACATGTATATTTTGATTGTGCACTAACCCTCTAATGAGTTGTTTCGAGTTTGGTGTGGAGGAAGTTTTCAAGGATCAAGAGAGGGAGATGATACAACATGATCAAGGAGAGTGAAAGCTCTAAGCTTGGGGATGCCCCGGTGGTTCACCCCTGCATATATCAAGAAGACTCAAGCGTCTAATCTTGGGGATGCCCAAGGCATCCCCTTCTTCATCGACAACATTATCAGGTTCCTCCCCTGAAACTATATTTTTATTCCATCACATCTTATGTGCTTTTCTTGGAGCGTCGGTTTGTTTTTGTTTTTGTTTTGTTTGAATAAAATGGATCCTAGCATTCATTGTATGGGAGAGAGACACGCTCCGCTGTAGCATATGGACAAGTATGTCCTTAGGCTCTACTCATAATATTCATGGCGAAGTTTCTTCTTCGTTAAATTGTTATATGGTTGGAATTGGAAAATGATACATGTAGTAAATTGCTATAATGTCTTGGATAATGTGATACTTGGCAATTGTTGTGCTCATGTTTAAGCTCTTGCATCATATACTTTACACCCATTAATGAAGAAATACATAGAGCATGCTAAAATTTGGTTTGCATATTTGGTCTCTCTAAGGTCTAGATAATTTCTAGTATTGAGTTTGAACAACAAGGAAGACGGTGTAGAGTCTTATAATGTTTTCAATATGTCTTTTATGTGAGTTTTGCTGCGCCGTTCATCCTTGTGTTTGTTTCAAATAACCTTGCTAGCCTAAACCTTGTATCGAGAGGGAATACTTCTCATGCATCCAAAATCCTTGAGCCAACCACTATGCCATTTGTGTCCACCATATCTACCTACTACATGGTATTTCTCCGCCATTCCAAAGTAAATTGCTTGAGTGCTACCTTTAAATTTCCATTCTCCACCTTTACAATATACTCCCTCAATTTCAAAGCTTAAGGCGTAAAAAATCTAGCGCAAGAATTAAGGAGAGCCGTGCATGTATGTTGTTTCCATGCGTGCCCCTCATAAATCGCTAGTAACTTTCTTCTTTGATTTCTCTCAATTCCCGCATGTATGCAACAGTCTCCTCGTTAATCTCCATGACCAACCACCCACCGGTTTTAGAGGAGAGGGATTGGGAGAGCAGTTAATTCAACATAAAGGAAGGAGTAAATTCCATGCGCATGCACCGTTCGGTCAATCTTCTCACTTTTTTTTAGGATGCAGTAAAGAGACAACAGGGGTAACTTCGGGAGAAATGGAATAAACATCGTCCCACGCCTTGTTCTATGAGGAAAAATCACATATTTTTTTACGCCTTAAGCCTTGGAAAGGAGGGAGTATAGCTCATGGGACAAATAGCTTAAAAACTATTGTGGTATTGAATATGTACTTATGCACTTTATCTCTTATTAAGTTGCTTGTTGTGCGATAACCATGTTTCTGGGGACGCCATCAACTATTCTTTGTTGAATATCATGTGAGTTGCTATGCATGTCCGTCTTGTCACGAAGTAAGAGCGATCTACCACCTTATGGTTAGAGCATGCATATTGTTAGAGAAGAACATTGGGCCGCTAACTAAAGCCATGATCCATGGTGGAAGTTTCAGTTTTGGACAATATCCTCAATCTCAAATGAGAAAATTAATTGTTGCTGCATGCTTATGCATAAAAGAGGAGTCTATTATCTGTTGTCTATGTTGTCCCGGTATGGATGTCTAAGTTGAAAATAATCAATAGCGAGAAATCCAATGCGAGCTTTCTCCTTAGACCTTTGTACAGGCGGCATAGAGGTACCCCTTTGTGACACTTGGTTAAAACATGTGCATTGCGATGATCCGGTAGTCCAAGCTAATTAGGACAAGGTGCGGGCACTATTAGTATACTATGCATGAGGCTTGCAACTTGTAAGATATAATTTACATAACTCATATGCTTTATTACTACCGTTGACAAAACTGTTTCTTGTTTTCAAAATCAAAGCTCTAGCACAAATATAGCAATCGATGCTTTTCCTCTATGGAGGACCATTCTTTTACTTTCATTGTTGAGTCAGTTCACCTATTTCTCTCCACCTCAAGAAGCAAACACTTGTGTGAACTGTGCATTGATTCCTACATACTTGCATATTGCACTTATTATATTACTCTATGTTGACAATATCCATGAGATATACATGTTACAAGTTGAAAGCAACCGCTGAAACTTAATCTTCCTTTGTGTTGCTTCAATGCTTTTACTTTGAATTATTGCTTTATGAGTTAACTTTTATGCAATACTTATTGATGCTTGTCTTGAAGTACTATTCATGAAAAGTCTTTGCTTTATGATTCACTTGTTTACTCATGTCATATACATTGTTTTGATCGCTGCATTCACTACATATGCTTTACAAATAGTATGATCAAGGTTATGGTGGCATGTCACTCCAGAAATTATCTTTGTTATCGTTTTACCTGCTCGGGACGAGCAGAACTAAGCTTGGGGATGCTGATACGTCTCCGACGTATCGATAATTTCTTGTGTTCCATGCCACATTATTGATGATATCTACATGTTTTATGCACACTTTATGTCATATTCGTGTATTTTACGGAACTAACCTATTAACAAGATGCCGAAGAGCCGATTCGTTGTTTTCCGCCGTTTTTGGTTTCAGAAATCCTAGTAAGGAAATATTCTCGGAATTGGACGAAATCAACGCCCAGGGTCCTATTTTGCCACGAAGCTTCCAGAAGACCGAAGAGGAGACGAAGTGGGGCCACGAGGTGGCCACACCCTAGGGCGGCGCAGCCCAAGCCCTGGCCGCGCCGACCTGTAGTGTGGGCCCCTCGTGTGGCCCCCTGACCTGCCCTTCCGCCTACTTAAAGCCTCCGTCGCGAAACCCCCGATGCACGAGAGCCACGATACGGAAAACCTTCCGGAGACGCCGCCGCCGCCAATCCCATCTCGAGGGGATTCGGGAGATCGCCTCCGGCACCCTGCCGGAGAGGGGAATCATCTCCCGGAGGACTCTTCATCACCATGATCGCCTCCGGATTGATGTGTGAGTAGTTCATCCTTGGACTATGGGTCCATAGCAGTAGATAGATGGTTGTCTTCTCCTAATTGTGCTATCATGTTAGATCTTGTGAGCTGCCTATCATGATCAAGATCATCTATTTGTAATGCTACATGTTGTGTTTGTTGGGATCCGATGAATATGGAATACTATGTCAAGTTGATTATCAATCTATCATATATGTGTTGTTTATGTTCTTGCATGCTCTCCGTTGCTAGTAGAGGCTCTGGCCAAGTTGATACTTGTAATCCAAGAGGGAGTATTTATGCTCGATAGTGGGTTCATGCCTCCATTGAATCTGGGACAATGACAGAAAGTTCTAAGGTTGTGGATGTGTTGTTGCCACTAGGGATAAAACATCAATACTTTGTCTAAGGATATTTGTGTTGATTACATTACGCACCATACTTAATGCAATTGTCTGTTGTTTGCAACTTAATACTGGAAGGGGTGCGGATGCTAACCCGAAGGTGGACTTTTTAGGCATAGATGCATGCTGGATAGCGGTCTATGTACTTTGTCGTAATGCCCTGATTAAATCTCATAGTAGTCATCGTGATATGTATGTGCATTGTTATGCCCTCTTTATTTGTCAATTGCCCAACTGTAATTTGTTCACCCAACATGCTATTTATCTTATTGGAAAGACACCACTAGTGAACTGTGGACTCCGGTCCATTCTTTTACATCTGAAATACAATCTACTGCAATACTTGTTCTAACTGTTCTTCGCAAACATCATTTTCCACACTATACATTTAATCCTTCGTTTACAGCAAGCTGGTGAGATTGACAACCTCACTGTTACGTTGGGGCAAAGTACTTTGATTGTGTTGTGCAGGTTCCACGTTGGCGCCGGAATCCACGGTGTTGCGCCGCACTACACTCCGCCACCAACGACCTTCACGTGTTCCTTGACTCCCTACTTGGTTCGATAAACCTTGGTTTCTTACTGAGGGAAACTTGCTGCTGTACGCATCACACCTTCCACTTGGGGTTCCCAACGGGCGTGTGCTCTACGCGTCATCAAGCTAAATTTCTGGCGCCGTTGCCGGGGACGCGAAGGAAAATTACACCACAGAGATTTCTAACTCCCACGTCAACTGCACGCCAACAAATAAATTTTTGGCGCCGTTGCCGAGGAGATCAAGACACGCTGCAAGGGGAGTCTCCCACTTCCAATCTCTTTACTTTGTTTTTGTCTTGCTTTACTTTATTTACTGCTTTGTTTGTTCTCTATATCAAAAATACAAAAAAATTAGTTACTTGCTTTACTTTATTTACTATCTTGTTTTCGTTCTCCATATTAAAAGAACACAAAAAAAAATTAGTTACTTGCATTTACTTTATTTTATTATCATGACTAGTCCTGTAGTTGTTACTCTATCACCTGAGGAATCGATCTTCACTTTTGAACAAGGGGGTGAAGAGAGTTTTAAAGAAGCTTGGTCTAGAATTTTTGATTCCTATAGTAAAACTGAACCTAAAATGACCCTAAGTTTGCTTCTTAGTAACTTTTATTTTGGGCTTATTCTTCGTTATAGATATGCCTTACATGATATAGTGGGAGGAGATTTCCTTCACTATGATGGGGATCAAGCTTTTAATGCCATAAGAAAAGTGGTTACATCATCTAGCTCCGCTAATAATTTTGATTCATCTCTTGCTAGCATTAATAATAGATTAAACACCCTCGAGACAAATATATCTTGTTTAAAAGAAGGGTACAACCAGATTCGCGAATATTATGATTATGTTCCAGTAAGTTTTGAACCTTCAATGTGGGTGCCCACTGTTAAAGTTGCTATTTGTGGTGAAACTTTTCATGCCCGTTGTGATATTATGTCTGAGTTTTGCCTTATGCCTGAAAGAATTTATGAACCTTTGACACTTTGGGAACTTACTAAAGGAGGAGAAGGAATAACTCTTACTGATAACTCTGTTATAATTCCTAAGGGTATAGCTGAAGGTGTGTTCACAACCTTTCTTGGAAGAACGGTATCCACTGATTATCTCGTTGTTGAATGTGCAGGGACGGGACAAATCACACTTGGAAGGTCCCTGCTGAAACTCATGGGAGCAATCATAGATGTGGGGAAAGGCACTCTAAATTTTACCTCTACGCCCGGATGCGGTCATGTATTCCCTAAACCAAAGAATAGGAATAAGAGTAAGAAGGGTAAGCGCAAAGCCCCTGGTAAGAATGTTAATGCTTCATCTCTTGATAATACTTGATTCGCACTTTCCGCGCCTAGCTGAAAGGCGTTAAAGAAAAAGCGCTTATGGGAGACAACCCATTATTTTATTTCTGCACTTTTGTTTTATATTTGAGTCTTGGAAGTTGTTACTACTGTATCAACCTCTTCTTATCTTTATTTTATTGCATTGTTGTGCCAAGTAAAGTCTTTGATAGTAGGGTTGATACTAGATTTGGATTACTGCGCAGAAACAGAATTCTTACTGTCACGAAATTGAGCCGCCCCGTCTGTAGGTAACTCAGAAAAATCTGTCAGTTTACGTGTGTGATCCTCAGATACGTACGCAACTTTCATTAAATTTGAGCATTTTCATCTGAGCAAGTTAAGTGCCCCATAAAAATTCGTCTTTACGGATCGTTACGTTTTGACAGATTACTGCCTTTTATTTCGCATTGCTTGTTTTGCTATGTTTGTTGGATTTCTTTGTTCCATTAACTTTCGGTAGCTTTGTGCAATGTCCGGAAGTGTTAAGAATGATTATGTCACCTCTGAATATGTGAATTTTCGATTATGCACTAACCCTCTAATGAGTTTGTTTTGAGTTTGGTGTGGAGGAAGTTTTCAAGGGTCAAGAGAGGAGGATGATACAATATGATCAAGAATAGTGAAAAGTCTAAGCTTGGAGATGCCTGATGCGTGTAGTTGACACGTCCGTTGGGAACCCCAAGAGGAAGGTGTGATGCGCACAGCGGCAAGTTTCCCTCAGTAAGAAACCAAGGTTTAATCGAACCAGTAGGAGTCAAGAAGCACGTTAAAGGTTGATGGCGGCGGGATGTAGTGCGGCGCAACACCGGAGATTCCGGCGCCAACGTGGAACCTGCACAACACAACCAAAGTACTTTGCCCCAACGAAACGAGTGAGGTTGTCAATCTCACCGAAGCTTGCTGTAACAAAGGATTAACCGTATTGTGTGGAAGATGATTGCTTGCGGAAAACGAGTAAAACAAGTATTGCGGTAGATTGTATTTCGGTATAGAGAATTGGACCGGGGTCCACGAGTTCACTAGAGGTGTCTCTCCCATAAGATAAACAGCATGTTGGGTGAACAAATTACAGTTGGGCAATTGACAAATAGATAGGGCATGACCATGCACATACATATTATGATGAGTACTGTGAGATTTAATTGGGCATTACGACAAAGTACATAGACCGCTATCCGGCATGCATCTATGCCTAAAAAGTCCACCTTCGGGTTATCATCCGAACCCCTCGAGTATTAAGTTGCTAACAACGAGACAATTGCATTAAGTATTGCGCGTAATGTAATCAGTGACTACATCCTTGAACATAGCACCAATGTTTTATCCCTAGTGGCAACATGACACATCCATAATCTTAGAGGTTCTTGTCACTCCTCCAGATTCACGGAGACATGAACCCACTATCGAGCATAAATACTCCCTCTTGGAGTTACTAGCATCAACTTGGCCGAGCATCTACTAATAACGGAGAGCATGCAAGATCATAAACAACACATAGACATAACTTTGATAATCAACATAACAAGTATTCTCTATTCATCGGATCCCAACAAACGCAACATATAGAATTACGGATAGATGATCTTGATCATGTTCGGCAGCTCACAAGACCCGACAATTAAGCACAATGGGGAGAAGACAACCATCTAGCTACTGCTATGGACCCATAGTCCAGGGGTAGACTAGTCACACATCACTCCGGAGGCGACCATGGCGGCGTAGAGTCCTCCGGGAGATGAATCCCCTCTCCGGCAGGGTGCCGGAGGCGATCTCCTGAATCCCCCGAGATGGGATTGGCGGCGGCTGCGCCTCTGGAGTATTTCCGTATCGTGGCTCTCGGTACAGGTGTTTTCGCGACGAAGGCTTTAAGTAGGAGAAAGGGTAGGGTTGGAGGCGGCGCGAGGGGCCCACACACTAGGGCGGCGCGGGCCCCTCCCTGGCCGCGTGGCCCTAGCGTGGCGGCGCCTCGTGGCCCCACTTCGTAACTCCTTCGGTCTTCTGGAAGCTCCGTGGAAAAATAAGACTCTGGGCTTTGATTTCGTCCAATTCCGAGAATATTTCCTTTGTAGGATTTCTGAAACCAAAAACGCAGAAAACGACAAGCGGCTCTTCGGCATCTTGTCAATAGGTTAGTGCCGGAAAATGGATATAAATGATGTAAAGTATGTATAAAACATGTGAGTATCATCATAAAAGTAGCATGGAACATAAGAAATTATAGATACGTTTGAGACGTATTAAAATATTAGACATGGTATGAGATCAAGTTGAATATAAGAGTTACAGGGGTAGAATGAGACATGCAGGACGTGGAAGTTGTAGAGGGAGTTGCACAGATGAGATCCATGCACTGAGGTCAACAATAACAATTGGGGGTGCTTAGAGATCAACTGCCAAAGTTGGGAACTTTTAAGCCTACCAAAACAGATGGTTGACTTGGCTTCAAAACCATCAAGGATAAGTGGGTAAGAGAGTGATCTGGTTCAAGGCAAGGACATGGTTGAGAAGTGCTCAAGATATGGTAGGTTTAGGACCAAGTGCATTGCTTTAGATTGCAAGGCAAAGATATGATAAGGAGCAGATGATTCCAAGTTTTGAATTAAGGATGATTTGAGCTAGACTGCACAAAGAGGAAAATCAAGATGGCACACTCATGTTGCCATCAGGAGAAGAGTTTGATGTAGTAAAAGGAAAACAATTTTTCCTAAGTCACACATGTGTTTTATTAGGCGAGTTGTTTGTCTGACCACTAGAGGTGTTGTTCTTAGAGGTAGCTCAAGACAAAACTCAACAAGCAAAACAAGACAATACATCTACCAATAGATCAAAGCAATTCATCAAAACAAATAGATCAAGGCAATTCATCCAATTAGTCTTTAAGAAAAAGTTTTTGTTCCCCCTGATTTTTTGCACTAAGGGCAACTAAACAGGGTTGCAAAAGTTGAGGTGTTACAGATCTTCCACCCTTAAAATAATCTCGTCCTGAGATTACTGCGCGTAGAGCTAGAGGGGTTGTAAAGTTTAACAAAAAGTTAGACTCCATTCTTTTGTAGATGTGCCGTTGTTGAGAAGTTGGCAACTTCAGCTTCTGAGAGACATGGTAACTTCTGGCCGTGGGCAAGCTTCGTGAAGAGGTTGACTACTACATGCAGGTGTTAGATTTGTAGCTTCTTCCCGATACTAGCGGAGGTTCTAGACTGTGGGAGGGTTAGTGCACCCAATGGTGCTTGAGGAGGGTTGAAAACTTTTTAGAGTTAGCTTAAATTTAGTGGAAGACGACCCTTAAGATTTTTCATCGGTCTTTCGGAAAAACTCAGAGCTTCTGCCTTGTGGTCCTATCTGGGGCTTCTGAAGAAGTCATCGATCTTCCGTATTCAGTTGAAGGATCTTCAGGGGCGACGTGCAGACCACAACTTCAAGAGACACTCATGGTGTTAACTAAACCATATGGGATGCGCGGTGAGTTAGTAAGTTGATGAAACACCTAGTTGGTATTCATATGAAGTAGCAACAGAGGTCGTCGAAGACAATCTTCACCTTGCGGGTCGGTACTGACTTATACCAGTTGGTGAGCGGGTAAGTTGCACCTAATCTTGAGTTCTTGAGGTATCTTCAGGAGTCTTCACTTGATGAGGACCAGATGAACCATGTGATGTAGCTTGGCTTTGACACTATTGTTCTCTCAACTTGTTAGACGGTGTGTTAGAGGGTGGTTTTCAAGAAGATATCCTCGAGGTTAGCGCGGTTACTCCAAGGTTAGACCAAGTTAGTATGTCTTCTCGCAGAGGTGCAGTCACTTTTGAAGGTAGGGGCTTTTGCTTCATTGGCGTAGTAGAGTCGCTTCAGCTGGTCTTGAAAGAAGTTAGCGTAGATAGGGGTTTTGGGTTAGTTTTTTTTACGGTTGAAAATCAACAACTGCTAACGGGCTGGAGTTAGAGCCTTTCCTTAACTTATCCAGACAACTAGCAGTTAGCATTCTAACGACGATGTAGATTAGGGTGAAAACATCTTAGGGAGGATTCTTAAGCTAGGTTATCACACCAAAAGTGTTTTCAGATCTAAAGACCAAGACAATCATACACACAACAAACAGATAAAATAACTCAAGGCAACACACTAGGGAACTACAAGCAATCAGCACACCAAACAAGGCACTCTAAGTACCTAGGGATACCTAATACGTGGGGGTAGCTCAATCGAAGAGATTGAGTTTGTCCTATCCATCCTATAGGATTGGGGCTGGTCTCCTAATTGGCGTCTTCATCTTGGTGACATTGTCTTCAACAAGGATTCTCAAAGCAGTTGGTGGAGATGTGGCCTGGTGTTGATTCGTCGATTGTTGAGGCAGAGGCTACAAGTGTGTAGTCTTCTTGTTCAGCATTCCTGGGACATGAGGTCTTCGAAGGGGTAGCTATTGAGGTACTCTCGAAGTCGACAACTTCTTGTAGATGGACTAAAAATTACTAGTCAAGAACTGAGGACTTGATCCCAAACGACTGCAAAAATGCGAGTCCAAAGAGGAACAAGGTCAGCTCCCTGACAGACTTTGGTGACAACCAAAGACATGATGTAATTATCCCTTTACGTGCACACTAAGTCGGCATCCAATCTTCAGTAGCTGTTGTTGGAGATACATGAGTCTTCCTGAGGGATTGATCCATCTTTGAGTTCGAGTCTCCGGTCTGAGTTAGGGACATCGTCCAATATGTAGCTTTGAAGTGGATGAGACAATAGGGTAAGAATTTTCAAACATTTATAAAGCGGAGAGATAAGAATGTAGAAGTTTTGAAGGAATAAGAGGAGTAGAAGCTATGCTTCCAGTTACAGAAAGAATTTATTTGGTAAATAGTTTTGCCCAAGTACTTGTTTCCTAACTAACGTCCATGCTAACTAAGGTCTCCTACAGTCAGGATAGCTCTAATACCAGCTCTGTGGGGACCCCGGACTAATTGTCTGAAATACCCTGTTATGTATACAGTTCACGTTCCCATGATCAGTGCGCCGTGAACACATAACCGAACTGATATCAAATTACACCATCCATTACAAAGCGGAATAATAAAATTACAAATAAGGTCACATGACCATTCTTTACATAATAGCCTCGAAGGGCCTAATCTAATCACCAGAGTAGCGGAATCACTTCAGCAGCGTAGAGCCCAAGTCATCTGCCTTAACCCTACAAGCAACTGACTGGGAAGATGTTCCTAGCTCGCATAGACGTCGCCAACTCCTTCTTCATCTGTCGAGTTCCTCCAATTCTGGCCAAGTAAATAGCCAGGGACAAAGCCGTGAGTACATTGGAATTGTACTCACAAACCATCATGAAGGTACTTTGCAAGAGTGAAAGATAACAAGTGCTAATCTAAGATGACAAGAGGGAAGAGCTAATTTCTCTTGTAGAAATAGCATGAAGAAGAGAAGTAGTTTCTCTTGTGGATGTAGCATGTGGAAGAGAATCAGTTTCTCTTGTGGATATAGAACCCCAACTTCGCAGTTGAAGGGGACACTAAGAGGGTTCTATGAAATCTCTATATCTTTGTTGAAGACGATACTTCAAAAGATAAACTATGACATCTCTATATTTTTATTGAAGAAGGGTTCCTCTACATGAAACACTAGGAAGGGTCACCCAATTTTGTTTCATTTTCCTCGACCATCTCCATATGGTCGGCACAAGCCTTCCTGTACCCTTCTGGTACATCAGCACTTTCTCACTTTCTTTGTAAAGCATTTCTAAAACAAAACTCGACACAGCTTGGCAACGGCCATTCCAACCGTCCATGACCGCGGACGCGGCTATTCGAATAGTTTTAACTCTGCAGAGTGTGCGCACTTTCCCCACAAGAACCGATAAATCCGCCGGGATCATCCCCGGATCGTCATACGAAAGTATGCGAGTCTCGGATAATCAGTCATAGTCCTTCGCTTGTCTCCCTTGACATGAGTCCTTCCCTGCGGGCTTACCCCTTCCCGGCACCCCGACAGCATACCTCCTTTTGAGCGTATCTCCGGCGCCATGACGGAAGACCCTCAGTAATCGTCCGGCTACAAGTTAATGCAGTGTATTGCCTCCTTCAGAGCACAACCCGGTGTCAGAGGTCGTCGTGATCCTCCTAGAGAGTTGTGAAGGTGGCTCATGCCAATTTCAACATACGTCAAACTAAGCCCGTGCCCACTTTGGATAATGTGGTTGCGCTGTTTGGTTGTTCCGGGCGAATACAAAGAACCATGTGTCGTTTTTCTCAAAAACCCAAGTCACACGCACTTTCCTCTTTCCAACCATCTTTGTCAAGATCCTTTCCTTTCATAAATCATACAGTCGGGTAAGGTCGACTCACCCAAGGTTTTCTCAAAACTTTTATAACAAGGTAAACCTTGAGGGGTTCCCAACCTAAAGTTTCATGATGGAACTAGAATCACATCATGGCCGTGATGCTATTCATCAAGACCACTTAGTGAACGTGTGGAGGTGTCAAAAAGGGGTCGGCATACTCACGGGAAGTGTACCGAGACATCATCATTGTAGAGGTACGACATGATTGTCGGAATCACCACTACTCCACTAGGGGGGTGTAGGTGGATTGTCACTAATGGTTTACATGCTCAAGGCAAGCATGTAAGTGGCCAACATAAGAGGGATAACTTTCAAATTTGTGTCATTAACCAACAACATATAAGAAGAGGTGTTGGGGATCATCACACTTCTACATACCCGAGGTGGGTAGGCATACTCTTCCCAAAGTGAGAGAACACCAAGATCATGAAAACACTTATCAGTTCACTAGAAGGGTGTATGTGAGTGAATTGACAAGTAGGGTAACATGCTCAATGGAAGCATGTGAAGACAACCAAGTGAGGTGACATACTATGGTTATTTCTAGTACACAACACTCATTAAGAGGTGCATAAGACATGGCCAAGAAGATTACCATGCTAAAGATTAAGCATGCATGACACAAACGGAGAATAACACACCATAGATCATGGAATAAGGACAACAACAAAGTGCCAACAATATGTGACACAAACATTCAGAGATCAATAGATGGCTTGCCTTGATTGGCTTGTTTGTCCCTGGAATTCTTCAACTCCATCAAATAAGAATTCCTACAATATAAATAAAATCCTTGTCTGATTCCACTTCTTCTTCTCCTCCGGAATTGTTCGCATCTATCGCCGGAAAATATAAAAGGAACACAATCAATCACATTGTACCAACAAGACATAATTCAACAATCATAAATTTAACCATTCAATTTAAGGGCTACCATACTAAGTACTTATAGATACCACAAAACAACTTTAAGAATTTTAATTTAGGAAACTCCATTTATTTACCTAGTAAAGATATGAGTGCATCACAACTTAGCAATTGCCTTTCTCGGTTATGACCATGGTATAAACCAAATATCCCCTGGTAGATAACATCATGAAGAGGACAAGTGCATTAGTTTGGCATCAAAAACATTCACAATACATTTCAAACATTTTTGGAAAATTAGAAATCAGCTTTCCTAATTTAATTTGCTCACTCAACACTATACCCACAAATAGGAAGCAAGCAAGATACCACACCTTTTATAATCTTAAGCAATACAATAGGACTAATGTTAAGTTGCAGAGGTTTTGTTTTGCAAGCACAAAACAAAGTTTGCCCATTTCTAATAAAAAGAGTTGGTCGAGGGTTTTAAATAAACCAAAACGTTTTAGACCAACAACTCATATAGCACACACATGTTAATATCAGTAACCAATACGCATGAACAGAGACTAAAAGTATTTTTCCTAGATGGACAATACTAATACAAGACTAAAAGTGTTTTTCCTAGACTCATTTGAAGTGAGGCCAATGGCAAAACGAAGGTATTGGAGATGGCTTTCACCCAAAGTTGAGTTTTCTCAAAAAGGTTTTGTAAAACAAATCACAAACAGTGAATCTGCATGTTGTCAGAACTTTATTTACTAAGGAAAATATGTTACGAATTTGAGGATTAAACCAACGTCAAGTTGTAGATCTTTTCATTAGCTAACAGTGGAACTTTGAATCACTCGATTTGGAGTTGTACACGAGTTTTGGCGGATTTTACAAGATCGTGCAGTATCTGAAACAACAAGATTACATAAATTAGTGCAAGGTTTTGGACGAACTTAGGTCAAGGACTTCAGATCTGAGGATAGGTGAAGCTTCTCCATTCTTGGACCAACATGCACCTGCATCAAGATCCAATCTTATGAGAGGGGAAAAGAGAAAGAGAGATGAATGCAGCTGGGGTTAGGGGAGAAGAGAGTGAGAGAGATGCTTCTCATGGTGAGAAGAAGCTTGAGGGAGGAGGGGAGCTTCATCTTGGCTTGCTTTCATGGTCGTGGACGTCCATGGCAGCAAGGAGGAGCAGCAATTTCGTGGGGAGAGATAGGATAGGAGTGTGAGGGAGTAGATAAGGTGGATGAGTAAGTGGAGAGAAGAAAAATGGGAGCAAGAGGAGTGGAGGTGGCCGGCCAAGCTCCTTTTATAGAGGGAGGATGGGTGGCTGGCTCCTTTTTGATTGGCTAAGATGGGTTGTTGCCTCTACATTAATTGGGTTAGGTGGGAGGTAAGGCTTGTGGAGAAAGAAAGTGAGGAGGAAGTGCTGGCCGGATTTGCCATGCATACACAAGGGCCGGCTCCATTTTTGCCAGATACAAGTGAGCAATGTGAGAGGAAGGCACAACATCTATGTGTATAGGCCAAGGCATGATGTTGAGGATATAATTTCAATGAGTGACTTTGATGATGATAAGAATAGGAGTAAATACATATAGATAGAAATGAGTATGAGGGTGACATGTGTCATGAGAATAACCTCCACCACTTTGGTTGTGACCAACTTATGATGAACATACTTCCCAAGGTATAGTTGATGAATAGAAGTTTTCATTTGAATTCAAAATTGAAAAGATTGGGATTTACCACATGCAACAATGCATGAGCATGCCAAGGTAGATAGGGTGGTGTTGTTTCGGTGAAGTAAGAATGAAAAGCGAGAGAGATGATAATAAACATTGGTGCCAATGTTGAGGAATAAAGCACTTGATAAAATTATCAATTGGGCCAAGAGATGATGGTGGGGATGATGATTTAGGCAATGGTAGAGCAAGGTTAAGAGATATGGTTATTGAAGTAACCATATACCCACAAGGATGAATATGGTGACATAAATTACCAATTCATGAGGTCAAGGTGATGATGAAAAGAATAGAGGAGTGAGATAGGTATGATGAATATAAGTTACTCTACAAATGAGAGGTCAATTAGGAGTGGTTTGAAATACTCCCTGAGTCTAGGGTTTATTTGAAGGGAGTTCATTTGGAAGTTATCAAATGATCATCCATTTGATCAAGAATTGGATGATGAGGGGATACAATGTGGTAGATCAGAGATGTGCATAAGATGTGCAAGAGTTTCCATTTGAAAAGGATTTATTTGAAAGGTATATGAAACACCTCAATTATCTAGGGACAATCTATTAAATTATTAAAACAACAAACAATAAACGGCTTAGATTAGCTACAGAAAAAAGTACGGCTTAGATTTAGACATAACGCTTCTGATTTTAAGAAGTCCGGACGTGATAAAGAAAAGCCAAGAAAATCGGCAACTAAAAAACAATCGCGTGTGCATGTGTCAACAAAACAAAAACCGCGTCTGCCTACGTACACAGGATATATGCACTGAAAAGTCCTAGACTCCTCGGGCACGTAGTACATATTGCATCTCCTTATTAGGTGCAGATTAGAAATCCCAATCTATACGTACGTCTACAGCAGATATCCTCCTGACTCCTCCTAAGGCACGTAATACATAATTGCATCTCCTTATTAGGTGCAGATTAGAAATCCCAATCTTTACGTACGTCTACATCAGATATCCTCCTGAGCAAAACGGCAGAAGCGCACCCACACCTTCGGCCGCCGGAGCCATCAGAGCCAAGAGGACGAGATCCTTACAATCTTCTAAGCCTTGATGTTCGGTCGCACTGCAAGCCATGATGAATTAGAATTACTGATCAGTCCATTCCTCTGTATGTACGTAGTTTCCTGTTTCTTCTTTTGGTTTGCAGCTAGCCACTAATTATTGATTTGTTGGACGTGCAGGTCACACTACAGAGGTGATTCGATATGTACTATGTTTGGGATAATACATCTACTGCAGACCTGCAATTTAGAGGGTTAGAAAAAAAATTAAACTCGAGTGTTTTCTGACCTTTTCAGTTCCTGCAGGTCTCAGTACGTTGATTGAATCTGTACTTTATTTGGGATTATACATCTACGACAGAACTGCAATTTAGAGCAAATAATACTCGATTGTTTTCTGATATTTTCAGTTCTGCATTAATATTTATTCGGCTAAATTATAGGTAGTTCAATCTCAAATTATAAGTGTCAATGAAAACATGCAACCAATCTTTATGCTAATTTTTTTGGCTGGGGTCCTTTAAGAATATCTATTCGGTTTATTGTGCAGGAGAAGTTTAAATTAGTTTCGTGGGTTCAAGAGCTATATCAAGTTCAATGAGATTCAGTCACTAAATGTTGGAAAGACACAATCTGTGACTTTCATTTCTGTTGGGCTCATGAAGAAAGTTCAGTGGTATGCAGGTAATAATTCATGGATCTGAACTTAATTAACTTTTAGAAGTTCTGAATGGAATAAAGTTAAGAGATCAACCAATTCTTTGGAGAGTGGAACTGATGGGGTGTGGATCACAAAATTGATCTGCATAATGATACTTTTCATAGAACCCATGTACATGGGACAAGTGTATCGTCCAAGCCTTCGAAGGCTCCTGGGTGCATGTCCCCATGATGGGCTTAAGGAGAAGATACTTATGTGATTGTGTTAATAATAAGATGATATTTAGATTGAATTGAATGCTCCTTATATTATACTATTATGTTACTTATATCTTGAAGTTCGCTCATAAAGTTGTGGAAGATTGTAGGATTATATTTGAACTTCCTTTTTGGGCATCATAGTATGCTCAAGGACGTCATTTAATATTTTTCCTATCCTAATAATCCTCTCTCATTCCTAAAAAGTACAACGAGTCATAGTCCATTTTTAAATGCACATTGAGTCTATAGGAATTATATCATCATCTATAGTACCGAGTGATATCATGTAGCTTGCAGTGTTGATCATCTAGCGGAAGCTCCACTCTTCAGTTTACTAATGCTTAATTAGTACGCTACAATGTACATAAAAGATAATAGTATGATGAGAAGCAGGCTACAATGAACATATAGTCATTTGAAGGAATACAAGACCTAGACTGCCAAATAACATTTTCACTCTTTTCAAGGTACGTGACATTAAGTGAGACTATGTAGGTTCTGTTCAAGTTATCAAGATATTCATTGTCCTAGATTGGCGGTCTGCAAGTCTTACGATCTAATACTGTATGTACCAAATTATGAATTAGGATTGAGTTTCGAGTCTATATTGCTTCAACTGAAGTATTTTGCCTCTAAGTGCTTTGTAGTATAGTACTTGGCGACATAAAGCTAAAAAAATAAATAGAGAATGAAAATAGAGGATATTGGATTTAGGCACCCTACTTAAAACTGGTGATGTTGTGATGTATTTATTTTGAGTATAATGAAAAAACTACTACTTTGTTTCTTCAAAAACAAGTAAAGATGTTGGTTCTATTTTTTTATACCAAGGCAACTGCTTCAATATATTAAGGATGCATGCATGGTTTGCGGGAAACACAAGACCGCGACAGAGATGAACTAAAAGAATTAGTAATCAAAAAATTATAGATCTACATTCATACATAGTTAGTTGTAGTTTCATTAGGTGGATAAGATGACTCAATATAAAGATGTTTTCTGTAAGTTGGTTTCTACCTGCAATGGATATTTTGGTCATAAGTTCCACTTCATATATGTTCCATACTATGTTAACAAAACAACTCTATCTTGCAAATATCGACACTACGACATATGTTGTTTAAGTACATACGGATATCTAAAACTAAGTAGAAACCACTGCATATGATTTACATGTCCCTTACGATCCCTTACGCTTATATAAGGAAAATGGTTTGAATCTAGCCGCGCAAATGCGCGGGTTACCCTGCTAGTTGGGAATGAACTCAAGTGGAAATGTGGAATGGAATTTGAAAATGTTAAGATAAAACTAGTTGGAACATAGGAGTTCAAAATGTTCTACTTACTTTCTCAAGTAGAGTAGAGTTTTTCCCAATTGTAAAATAAGCAAGAGGAAAGCAAGAAATGGTAAAGGTACCATAAACAATCTTTTTGTTAAAAAGAGAGCAAAATAGAAGGTAATGTTTTAGAAATCAGTACTTGGTAGAAATGGGATGAAAAACAAAACCCATTTTAGTTCCTTGTTTTCTTTGAATAAATATCTTGAAAAGATTTAATAAATCTAGAAGTAGTTTTGTGATCAAAACTAGAGAAGGAAAAACAATAGGGTTTATGAGAAAGAAAATTAATTTAGGGAGAAGTGTTCTCAAGGGTAGATGGTGGCTACAAAATGTACCCATCATTCCCACTCTTGGTTTTGTGAAGATTTAAACTTGAATAAAAACAAGAGGTAAAAGTGAAGGAAGGGATCTAGAGTTGAAACATTGGACATGGTATGAGATCATCTTGAATATATGAGTTACAGGGGTAGAATGAGACATGCAGGACGTGGAAGTTGTAGAGGGAGTTGCACAGATGAGATCCATGCACTGAGGTCAACAATAACAATTGGGGGGGTGCTTAGAGATCAACTGCCAAAGTTGGGAACTTTTAAGCCTACCAAAACAGATGGTTGACTTGGCTTCAAAACTATCAAGGATAAGTGGGTAAGAGAGTGATCTAGTTCAAGGCAAGGACATGGTTGAGAAGTGCTCAAGATATGGTAGGTTTAGGACCAAGTGCATTGCTTTAGATTGCAAGGGAAAGATATGATAAGGAGCAGATGATTCCATGTTTTGAATTAAGGATGATTTGAGCTAGACTGCACAAAGAGGAAAATCAAGATGGCACACTCATGTTGCCATCAAGAGAAGAGTTTGATGTAGTAAAAAAGGAAAACAATTTTTCCTAAGTCACACATGTGTTTTATTAGGTGAGTTGTTTGTCTGACCACTAGAGGTGTTGTTCTTAGAGGTAGCTCAAGACAAAACTCAACAAGCAAAACAAGACAATACATCTACCAACAGATCAAAGCAATTCATCAAAAAAAAACAGATCAAGGCAATTCATCCCATTAGTCTTTAAGAAAAAGTTTTTGTTCCCCCTGATTTTTGCACTATGGGCAACTAAACAGGGTTGCAAAAGTTGGGGTGTTACAGCTTTCAAAAGCGCATAGAAGATCTTGACGGTGCCACAGTCGGGCAGCACCTCCGTACTCGGTCACATGTTCGGTGTTGATGACGACGTCCTTCTCCCCGTTCCAGCGGGCAGCGGATGTAGTAGATCCTCCTCGGAATCCCGCCAGCACGACGGCGTGGTGATGGTGGTGGTGGAGATCTCTGGCAGGGCTTCGCCGTAAGCACTGCGGGAGAAGGAGGAGGGAGTAGCTAGGGTTTGGGAGAGAGGAGGGGCTTGGGGCTCCGGCTTGGGAGCCCCTTGAAGTGCGGCCAACTTGTGTAGGCAGCCCCTCCCCTCTCCTCCCCTTTAAATAGGTGGAAAAATCTAGGGTTTACCCCAAAACCAAATTGGAGTCCAACTCCAAAACTTATCAAATTTGGGAAACCTAGACAAGGTGGGATTCCTCCCCTTCCTTGTGGTGTGGCCGGCCACCTTGGTGGAGTCCACCATGGACTCCACCTTCCCACTTGGTGGGTTGGCTAGGGATGGTGGAGTCTCTCCGGGACTCCTCCTTCCATAGTAATTTATTTCGGATGATTCTAGAAACTTCTACAACCTTCCATAAATTCACCGGACCACTCCCAAACTTGAAATGTGACTTCCTATATATGAATCTTATTCTCCGGACCATTCCGGAACTCCTCGTGATGTCCTGGATCCCATCCAAGACTCCGAACAACATTCGAACTCCATTCCATATCTACTTAAAACGACATGATCGAGACTCCTCTCCGATCAATAACTAATAGCGGGACCTGGAGATCCATAATAGCTCCCACATATTCAACGATGACTTCGTGATCGAAAGAACCATTCACATAAAATACTGATTCCCTTTGTCACGCGATACTTTACTTGTCCGAGGTTCAATCATCGGTATCTCCATACCTAGTTCAACCTCGTTACCGACAAGTACTCTTTACTCGTACCGTGGTATGCCATCTCTTGTGAACTAGTCACATGCTTGCAGGCTAATTAGACGACATTCCACCGTGAGGGCCCAGAGTATATCTATCCGTCATCAGGATGGACAAATCCCACTCTTGATCCATATGCCTCAACTCACACTTTCCGAATACTTAATCCCATCTTTATAACCACTCATTTATGCAATGGCGTTTGATGTAATCAAATCATCCTTCTGGTGTAAGTGATTTACATGATCTCATGGTCGAAGGACTAGGTAACTATGTATCAAAAGCTTATAGCAAGTTGAACTTAATGACTTGATGTCATGATATGCTTACTATGGGTGTCTCCATCACATCATTCACCTAATGATATGATCTTGTTATTAATTACATCCGATGTTCATGATCAGGACACCATGATCATCTATTAATCAACAAGCTAGTTAAATGAGAGGTTTACTAGGGACTCTGGTTGTTTACACAATACACATGTATTAATGTTTCCGGTTAACACAATTATAGCTTGGAGTGTAAACATTTATCATGAACACTAAGATATAAAAATAACTATTTAATTATTCCCTCTCGGGCATATCTCCAACACCCCTATCTTATCTTTAACTTTTTCCTGTTCATATGCTTTTTTCAAGAGCACGCCAAAGAGGTGAGTGTGGTGTTTTGGTGGCCGAGCTACATGTAGCTCTTCATTTTCAAAGACTGAAATTTGAATTTCAAAGTTTCAAAGAAATTTGAAATAAATTTTTGGAGGTAGCTAATGATGTGTGCTATAATGGTGCAAAAACTAAATACAAACTTATTTGTATTATAGGCTACATGACATTGACAAAATCTGACAAAATTAGTAGTCTTTGAAATGTGTACTATTCACTATAAAAAATCAAAATTTGTCATTTTTGTTGTGTAGCCCAGAATATAAATTAGTGTTCTAAAATAAAGGGTTACGTGTAGATCGGCCTCCGTTTGAAGTTTTACCCAAAGACAGTGCCTTATATTTATAGAAGGCAGGATTTGAAATAGAAGACGACTACAACTCGCTGCGAACTCATCTAAATCTAGCATAGACTTCTTCTAGCTCATTGTGCTACCTTATAAACAACACTTAGCCTAAGTGAGATTGAAATTTTATTTTTTATATGTGACCAAACTAATATCGGTGCAACACCTTACAGCGATTTGTTTGTCATTACTCATACAAAACTATATATATCCTTGGTTCTTCTAATCACTCAGGGATATTCTTACTATTGTCCAATGATCATTACATGAATCTTTCTGGTATATGCTCTTAACACTTTAGAGCACACGACAACTGATTTTGTACATATTATTCATGATCTAAAATCACTCATGTGATTTTACTCATCGAGCGTCAAATACACTCAAGTCTTATTAAACCTTCACATGGAAAAGAACGCCTTCTTAATATTTTTATATTAAACTACTTCAATATTCATTTTATGTACTTTAACTTAAACTTATTATCTGTTTCAATCTATCTTCATAGATCTTGACACTAAATATGTTTCAGTCCAAATCCTTTCATTGAAGTTAATTCTCAATGAAACATTTTAATCACATCAAGTATATAATTACATCATTTATAATCAACGATATGTCATCTACATAAAGTATTATAAATGTTTCTCAGCGATCCCACTTAATTTCTTGAAAATGCAAGCTTCTTCATCGTTTCTGATGAAATCATAACTCTTTGATTATTTCATCCGGTGAAGATTCCAACTCCGTGATACTCACTTCATCCAGTGAAGTTTGTATACCTTTCTAGTATTCTACGGACTAGCAAAACTCTTAGCTCTATCTTGTATACACCTTTAATACACACTTCTGTTAAGGAATGTATTTTTCCATCCTACTAACATATCTCATAAAAGAAATATGTAGCGATTACTAGAACAATCCGCATAGACTATAAGCATCGCTGCTGAAGATCTAATCTTATCGCAGTCAACTCTTTGAACTTTGTCGGAAATAATCTTTTGACAAGTCGAGCTTCTTCAAGGATATTATATCAAATTCTATTAATGTTATAGATCCATTTACTTTCAAAAAATATTTATTCCTTCACAAGGTTTACCAAGCTCCAAGCTTGATTATAGATACTATCTTGGATTTCATGGCTCTTAGCCATTTTAACGAAGTCAGGGCCCATCATAGCTTCTTTCTATGTAGTTGGTTTATCATTGTTCAAAATCAATCCTTTGTTCACAAATCATTTATTTGATGACAAAGTGAACCATACCTACAAGGTTCAATAGGTACTTCGATCTCCATGACTATAACACTTTGTAGACATGGGAGCCATGATCATCGTGGCCGCTTCCAGAACCATTTCCGATGCTGTGCTACTCTGATCATCATGCTCAGGTTCATCAACCTTATCAAAATCTATTGTCCTCCCACTCAAATACTTCGCTAGAAACAATTTCTTGGAAATGAGCAAGATTGACAAACACTTTTGTCTTTGACTTCATAGTGGAAAGAATTCCCAATTTGTTCTCTATGATAACCAACAAAGACAGTCATCTGATTTTGGTTGTAAACTCATTTACTTATGCTATGCATACCAAAATTTAAGAAAAGACTATTTTTTTTGAAAGCTCTGACAGTAGGAAAGGCTCCTACTGTCTTTTTTGTATTAACTTTTTAGTAATTTTACATAGTGTCTTCATAAAAAGGAAGAAGAAGAACAAGAAGAAGAAGAAGAAGAAGAAAGAGGGAGTTACAAACCCTTATGGGGTCACTAGATACTGTTTACAAACTAGCTATAAAATTATGAAGCTCTTCTTTGGTCCTATGCACTAATAGGGGAGATCAGTTTTAAATCTCTGCTTCCAGGATTCCACGCTGGGGTTCAATCCTTTGAAGAGGAGGTTATTCCTTTCCTTCCAAATGTTCCAAGCAGATATCATGATAAGAAAAGACTATTAGGGTTTATACCCATGCCATAACTCATATGGTGTCATTTCAATGGATTTATGATGATCTATATTTAGTGCAAAAGCGGTAGTCTCTAAAGCATAATCTACAAAAATTTAATGGCATCACTTTAATTTATATCATCATTAATCCAATAAGGTTTGGATACGTCTTTCGAATACTCCATCATAACTATGGTGTTCCGAGAAACGTGAGTTGTGGAAAAATTTCATAACTCTCCTAGATGTTCGCTAAAAATCGCAATTCAAATATTTCCACCATGATCCAATCATAGATATTTGACTTTTCTATTAAGATGATTGCTACTTCATGCTGAAATTTATTTGAATCTCTTTGAATGTTTCAAACTTCTTCCTCATCGAATAAATATATCCACATATATACACTCAATTCATTGTTGGAAGTTTTCATGAAGTAGAAGAATCTTCCTCTCACAACTATCCCCAATGAACCACATATATCATCATGTATGTTTCCACTAAGTTACTTGCCCGTTCAACTCTTGGCCGATGAACGGTATTTCAGTCATTTTCTTTAGAAAAGATTTGCAAGTGCCAAACGATTTACAAAATCAAATGATTCAAAAAATCCATTTGCATGGAGTTTCTTCATGCGTTCCTTTCTAACATGACCTAAAAGGCTGTTCCACAAATAAGTGGAATTCAAATCATTTGCCTTGTGGCATTTTAGCGTCAGTGTTATGCATTTGTGTTTCACCAGTAAGATTTATAATAACTTATCCATTGTACATGGAGTACGGTCATAACTTTGAACAACTCATTGTTTTTATTTGACCAGAGCTAAATAAAAATTATTAAATTCTTTATTATATATCAGAAGGGCTAGGTAGAATGCCAATGACGAACATAATAACACTTTATTTTATCCAGACGTGCATTATTCCTGAATTCCTTATCAGTCACTTAGGCCATTGTATTCTTGTATTGCGTTGTGTTTTATGACATCTCATACCAACCAATATGGTACAAATACCCAATAACTTCATTGTGTGACCAATCAAAGAATACATTCATAACATGTATATCATCTATATACACATGAGCTAGACTTTCTAGTATTTTCTTTCTTTCTGCCAAAATCCTTTTTGTAGTTTCTCTTTCAAATTTTCTCATATATCTGAAAACGCATCAAATTCAATAACTTCTAGGCTTGTTGGTCAAATACCAATAACCTTGAGGTTCGCACTTTGAAGTTGATCATCACATGACAAGTGTTCCGGATTTCACTATTAGTAATTTTTTAATGTGATGAACAGTTTCACTCATAATGTTACCCATCAAATCATGACAACTTCATGATGAAGCAACTATGGCTTACATGGATATGCGAATAATGTTAGTGCCCAACTAGTTGGAGGATCGGGACGCCTAACGTCTTCAACCTTCGTACATTCCCATAAAACTTATGAGTTTATGTAGTCTCACTAAATTATATTTTATTATCTTGTAATAAGGTATTAGATATCACATATTTCTCATACTTTTCTTATTTCTGAAAACAATTTTTTCAGCTCCTTACTTTTCAAACGGATTTGAACATCAAGTTTTACGGAGACAAGATAATTTTAGATACTAATTGAAACCATTGCTTTTCGAATCAGCAATTTGAGGATTACCAAAAGTTTGCTATAGGACTTAATCATTTCTTGATTCTTTAACAATACGGTACCAGTCCGTAAAGTTACTTGTCAGATTTAACAGTATATCTATCTCAATTACAAGCCTAGTGCAAAGTAGAAAACGGATGCCAATTCTACAAAAAATAATTCAAATACAATTTATACTTTGTTTAGGATAAATTTGAGTTTACTATTAATTCTTAAATTAACTAGGTGAACTCCCACTCAAAACAGCATCCGTCACATTGTATTAGTGATCACACGAATCAAATCCACTACACCAAGTCCGATCTTCACGAGAAAAGATGTAGCTTCAAAGGCAAACACTCAAAGTGTTCATCATATCATTCATATGACTCATGCTCTACCTTTCGGTATCCCGTGTTCCGAGAACATGTCTGTACATGCTAGGCTCGTCAAGGCAACCTTAGTATCCGCGTGTGCAAAACTGGCTTGCACCCGTTGTATGCACATGTAGAATCTATCACACACGATCATCACATGATACTTCGAAACGACAAGTCTTAGCAATGGTGCATACTAAGGATGAACACTTTATTATCTTGATATTTAGTGAGAGGGATCATCTTATAATGCTACCGTCGCGATCTAAGCAATACAAGATGCATAAAGGGATTAACATCACATGCAATTCATATGTGATATGATATGGCCCTTTAGTCTTTGCGCCTTTGATCTTCATCTCCAAAGCACGAACATGATTTCCATCATCAACGGGCATGATCTCCATCATCGTCGGCGTAGCGTCAAGGTCCATGGCCTCGTCTTCATGGTTGTTCACCACATGTAGCAACTATTACAACTACTTTGAAATAATACTACTACATGAAATATAAAGACAACCATAAGGCTCCTGCCGGTTGTCACAATACAATAATGATGATCTCATACATATTCATCATCACATCATGGCCATATCACGTCACCAAACCCTGCAAAAACAAGTTAGACGCCTCTAATTTGGTTTTCATATTTTACGTGTTTTAGGGTTTTCGAGTGATATCGAATCTACCTACGAACATGAACCACAACGGTGATACTATTGGTGTCAATAGAAAGAGTATATTGAATCTTCACTATGGTGGGAGATACAGACACCCGTAAAGCCACTTATGCAATACAAGTTGCATGTCAAGCGTGGAGCAAGTCTCATGAGACGCGGTCATGTAAAGTTAGCCCGGGCCGCTTCATCCCACCATCCCACAAGATGCAAATTAAGTACACATAACAAGAGACAACAAAAGCATCAACACCCACAAAACCATTGTGTTCTACTCGTGCAACCAATCTATGCATAGACACGGCTCTGATACCACTGTTGGGATTCGTAGCATAGAAAACAAAAAAAATCCTACCGGAAGAACGAATAACAAGCCAAGATCTAATCTAGTAGATGGTAGCAACGAGATGTATGTGAGACTAACCTTCGAAGATTCCAAATCCTACGATATTAGATCTCGTGGTTTATGTAGTCGTTCTCTTGCCGCTTTCAAAAGCGCGTAGAAGATCTTGACGGTGCCACAGTCGGGCAGCACCTCCGTACTCGGCCACACGTTCGGTGTTGATGACGACGTCCTTCTCCCCGTTCCAGCGGGCAGCGGATGTAGTAGATCCTCCTCGGAATCCCGCCAGCACGACGGCGTGGTGATGGTGGTGGTGGAGATCTCCGGCAGGGCTTCGCCGTAAGCACTGCGGGAGAAGAAGGAGGAGGGAGTAGCTAGGGTTTGGGAGAGAGGAGGGGCTTGGGGCGCCGGCTTGGGAGCCCCTTGATGGTGCGGCCAACTTGTGTAGGCAGCCCCTCCCCTCTCTTCCCCTTTAAATAGGTGGAAACCCTAGGGTTTACCCCAAAGCCAAATTGGAGTCCAACTCCAAAACTTACCAAATTTGGGAAACCTAGACAAGGTGGGATTCCTCCCCTTCCTTGTGGTGTGGCCGTCCACCTTGGTGGAGTCCACCATCGACTCCACCTTCCCACTTGGTGGTTTGGCTAGGGCTGGTGGAGTCTCTCCGGGAATCCTCCTTCCATTGTAATTTATTCCGGATGATTCTAGAAACTTCTACAACCTACCATAAATTCACCGGACCACTTGAAATGTGACTTCCTATATATGAATCTTATTCTCCGGACCATTCCGAAACTCCTCGTGATGTCCTGGATCCCATCCAATACACCGAACAACATTCGAACTCCATTCCATATTCCATATCTACTTAAAACGACATCAAACCTTAAGTGTGTCACCCTACGGTTCGAGAACTATGCAGGCATGATCGAGACTCCTCTCCGATCAATAACTAATAGCGGGACCTGGAGATCCATAATAGCTCCCACATATTCAATGATGACTTCGTGATCGAAAGAACCATTCACATAAAATACCGATTCCCTTTGTCACGTGATACTTTACTTGTCCGAGGTTCGATCATCGGTATCTCCATACCTAGTTCAACCTCGTTACCGACAAGTACACTATACTCGTACCGTGGTATGCCATCTCTTGTGACCTAGTCACATGCTTGCAAGCTAATTAGACGACATTCCACCGAGAGGGTCCAGAGTATATCTATCCATCATCGGGATGGACAAATCCCACTCTTGATCCATATGCCTCAACTCACACTTTCCGAATACTTCATCCCATCTTTATAACCACTCATTTACGCAATGGCGTTTGATGTAATCAAAGCATCCTTCCGGTGTAAGTGATTTACATGATCTCATGGTCGAAGGACTAGGTAACTATGTATCGAAAGCTTATAGCAAGTTGAACTTAATGATTTGATCTCATGCTATGCTTGCTATGGGTGTGTCCATCACATCATTCACCTAATGATATGATCTTATTATTAATAACATCTGATGTTCATGATCAGGAAACCATGATCATCTATTAATCAACAAGCTAGTTAAATGTGAGGTTTACTAGGGACTCTGGTTGTTTACACAATGCACATGTATTAATGTTTCCGGTTAATACAATTGTAGCATGGAGTGTAAACATTTATCATGAACACTAAGATATAACAATAACTATTTTATTATTGCCTCTCGGGCATATCTCCAACACCCCTATCTTATCTTTAACTTTTTCCTGTTCCTATGCTCTTTTCAAGAGCATGACAAAGAGGTGAGTGTGGTGTTTTGGAGGCCGAGCTACATGTAGCTCTTCATTTTCAAAGACTGAAATTTGAATTTCAAAGTTTCAAAGAAATTTGAAATAAATTTTTGGAGGTAGCTAATGATGTATGCTATAATGGTGCAAAAACTAAATACAAACTTATTTGTATTATAGGCTACACGACATTGACAAAATCTGACAAAATTAGTAGTCTTTGAAATGTGTACTATTCACTATAAAAAAATCATAATTTGTCATTTTTGTTGTGTAGCCCAGGATATAAATTAGTTTGTCTTGAGATTTTAGACCATTGTAGTATTTATCATTGGCTATCTCTAAAATTTTGATTCAAAATTTTTAAAATTTTAAAATAAAAATTTTGAGTGTTCTAAAATAAAGGGTCACGTGTAGCTCAGTTTTACCCAAAAACAATGCCTTATATTTATAGAAGGCAGGATTTGAAATAGAAGACGACTACAACTCGCTGCGAACAACGAGCAATACATACTCCACTACAACCAGTCCGAAGGCAGCCACCACCAACAACACTAATACAAAAAATGGCATGTCCTAAACTAATCATCAATGATGTGTCTTGACCAACCCCGGTCAACTCCAAAGAACAACAATTCCCACTGGCTTCTTGTCGACGCACCATCCACCCTTGATGACGAAGAGGAGGTGGAAAGTGGATGGCGGGACTTGGCTAGACCTGAGAAAGGCACTGTCTTGGACTCACCGGCGACGACATAAATTGCGCCAATGAAGAATAGCCATGGACAACGGAGATCATCGGAGGAGCGCAACAAAAGACCTCCAAGCCATATCTCCAAACAGGATGCTCCGAGGACGCTGCCATCATGTCGATCTAACTATGAATCTAGGCTTTCGCCCAAAGGCAACTCCCAATACCGCCAGAGAGCCAGGGACACTACTCGGAGAGCCTATATTGAGGAACAGAACACCCATGGGCACCGGCGACACCGTCCAGACAAAAGTCAGGCGGGAGTTTCATTCGCATTGTCACCATCACCGTGCCTCCGAGTATTGGGACAACACTGTCCATGTAGACTCACACCGCCGCCGCCGCAGTACCTTGTCGTCGTGGTCGCGAAGTCATGGTGTCCAACGACTCGCAGGAGCTCCCCACCTCCATCTCTCACCTACTGCACGACCAAGAAATTGCATCCTGGGCATTTCCCACCTTCTGCGCAGCCCAGGGCACAACAAACAATCGCTACCGCGTCGCACCAAGCGGACCCTTCACGATCGAAGCCCTGAGACCTAAATCGGGTCCGAAATGGGCCCAGATCTTGCCCGCAACACCACCTCCAGGGCCAGCCGTGCCAGCAGCCTCCATATATGCCACCTCCGCAGCCTCCACAACCCCCATGCCGCCATTAGGAGCCCAGCGCCGACAAACCCATCGTGGCGCCACCATCTCCTCCTTCATGGCTCAGGCCGGCCCGCGCCGACGCCTAGATCTTGCGCCGCCACATCAAGCGCCGACGCCTCCATACCGCGTGCCGCATGCATGCCCTCCGTTGCGCCTCCCGATCAAGCTACACCGCTTCCTATTACTCTCACCTATTGTGCGCCGCCGCTCTTCCTCCGCTTCCATGCGCCACCCTTGTTGACGCCTCTCCACGCGTGCATGAAGCATGTTGGGGCGTGCCCTTCTCACCGGCCGCCTGCGATGGCCAGGCGCCCCCACCACCGCCGGCGGCAGCCAGTGGGAGCGTGGGGTAAGTATGTGTGGCTAGGGTTTGGCCCTTCGGAGTCACACGCGCGTGCAACCTGGGTCCTACTTTAGGGACCATGTGAATCAAAGAGACCGTTTCAAAAAACAAAAGTTGATATATACATGAGTGTAAGTTATACAACTGTATGACATAGTCCCGCGAGAGGATTATACAAGTCAAACACTAAGAGTATATTTGATTAATCCTTCTCGAAAAGAATGAAAAAAGAGAAAGCATATCCGCATAAATACGGGCAAAACACCTGCCGATTGTACAAGAAGGTGGCAGGATGAGCTAATTCATCACAACTTTTGGATCATTTAACCCAATAATGTTATGTTTGGGTCATTTAACCCCATATATATACACCGGGTCCTAATCGCGTATCTGTGCGCAGTATTCCGGCGCCACCAACCGGACCCAGCTGCCGGCAGCCGCCAATGAAGACGCGCCGGCCGAACTACCGATGATTCCGGTCGGTAGTTTCCTCACCAAAAGCGAGCGAGGAGGCCGGCGCGCGCGCGGTGGGGCCGTGGCAGCAGGTGCGACCGGCAGAGCGGGCAGGTGGTCCGGCCGAGGTCGATCCAGCCGTCGATGCAGCCACGGTGGAAGGCGTGCGCGCAGTTGCCCAGCCGCCGCACCTCGTCCGTTGCCTCCAGCCGCTCCAGGCACACGATGCACGTCGCCGTCGCCGCGGCGGCGGCGGCCCCGACGAGGCCCTCCTGGCCCTGCAGCCAGCAGAACTCGACGGCCGGGAGTTGCTCCTTGACCTCCTCCGGCAGCGGCGCGCTGTCGGCGGCGACGGAGCGGCTAGGCGGCGCGCGGCAGAGGCCGACGGCGGAGAGCGCCAGGAGGACCACGTGCGTGACGACGGCGATGAGCTGGCAGACGGCGATCACCGGCTTCGGGACCGCCACGCAGTAGCACACCAAGGGGAACCCCATGATCGATCGGCCACGCGCGCAGAGAGCGAGCTTGAACGTTGCGAGGCTTGTGCTTGTGCTTTTGCGGTG
This sequence comes from Lolium rigidum, assembly GCF_022539505.1. Lineage (NCBI taxonomy): Eukaryota > Viridiplantae > Streptophyta > Magnoliopsida > Poales > Poaceae > Lolium > Lolium rigidum. The sequence continues at coordinate 142,503,166 of NC_061509.1, read as the reverse complement.
ACGAGGAAAGCCCGCGCGCTCGCTCGCTGGTTAAATAGAGCGGGAGAGACCGGAACGCGAAGGCAGTCTTTTGTTTCACGTGGGTTTTTGGTGGAGGATAACGCGGCCAGGGAAGGAAGAAGGGTGGACGGACTATTCCTGCTGCGTCTCGTCTCCCGACATTGGAAATGGCCGGCGGCCCGGCGCGCTGGGCTCGTGCGCGGAAGCTGCCCAGCAACCCAGGTCGTGGTGACAATGTTCATACTACTTCAGCACATTGTACGTACATAGGCCGTTGTTCTCAATAAATTTTGACGGACTTGGCACGCATGAGACGAGATAATTTAGGCGACATTCCATATGGAAAATGTGTCTGTAACGTTGACGCGGCGAGCGTTTACAGTTGGGGTCGGCTGGAGAGGGGCTGTTCTTGGACCGGAGGCTGATTGGCTCATGATTGCTGCGCGAATTGGATGATTCGTGCCATGTTCTGAGATACCAAAATCTCAGGCAAGCCCTGGCCTTCGGTTTCCATTAGACTAGTCGTAGTGAAAAATAATATAGAGTACTTCCTCTTCAGTTTACAGGGCTTGCACGTATCCCTAGGTTGCCTATTTGGTCAACATAATATCAATTTTATAATACAAAAATTATATCATTAAAAAGTAGAACATCTAAGGTTTCTAATGATATATATTTTATAATATATATTTTAAATTATGTTGATAAAATTTACGATCTAGAAATATGTGCAAGCCCTATGAACCGGGATGAAGATAGTAGTATGCATATGTTACTATCTTTATAGTGATTAGTAACATTAAATTAAAGTAGTATTCCGTATTATAGATGTCTTCATTAATTAGCTTACAGAATCATCGTATCTTGGTAAGTGTGATGTTACAGTAATTATATATGTTACTCTATCCTCCTCTCTCCTCATTAACTCACTGCCACGTAAGTAAATTTGCTGAGTTTGACACTTAGTTACTAGTGAAGTTACTTACACTATAAGTAGTCTTATATAGATCAAGTGTTACAAGATTGGTCCAATACAAGCCTACACATAGGTGTTGAAGGAGGCTAATGACAAGCTAGCTAAGAGCATCTCCAGTCGCGTCCTCTAAACCGTTCCCTAAACGCGCTGGATTTAGCATTTGGGGGACCTTTTCTTCGTGCTGCATTTGGGGATGTCGCTCCCCAGCCGCGTCCCCCAAACATAAATTGAGATTTTTAAAATTTAATAAAAAAAACAGTCGAATTCATTTAAACTTGCTATACATTACATAGATTTGAACAAAATTCGGATAAATTTAAACCTAAACCCTAATCTAGTAGTACTTGTGGCGCCCAGAGGGGTCGTAGTACTGGTGGAAGTTGTACATGCCATCGTCGATGACGTCCTGCTTGCTGCGCTCCTCGGACTCGTCGAGCGGCTCATCCTTCACCGCGCCGCTAGGCCCAGCTTCGCTGTTGTTGATAATGTCGACGAGCGGCATCCCATTGTCGCAGAGGGACATGGCGATCGCCGCGTCGATGTCGCCCCTTCAGGCGTCCTTGTCGTCGCTGCTGGCGATGACGCGTTGCCGCCGCTCGTACACCAGCATCTGCGCAGCCTTCACGGCTTCCTTGTCGTCCTGCTCCTCTTCACCTCCGGCTTTGGAACGAGGAGGGCGCCGCCGGCGCGCCTCTGCTGCTGCCGCGCTGATTCGCGGATGCTGATGCTGCTGCTGTCGCGCCTCCGAATCGCGGGCGGCATCGCGCACTCGGGCTCCTCCTTCATCTCGCGCTTCGGCACGTTGTACGGAGTGGCACGGTGCGAGGAAGGCGTCGACCACGCTGGCCCCAAAAAAGAAGAGTTCGAGGAGGACGTCCTCCTCGGTTGCCAGCGCGCCGAAGCCGGAAGAGATGGCGGCGGAGAAGGTGGCATCTCCAACCTTGGGGCGCCGTTGTGGATGCCGTCGATGATGATCGAGAGGGTGCGCCCGGGAAATCCCTAGAAAAGGACGCGCCCCTCCTTGTTCCACGTGTTCCTCCAGCCGACGAGATTGTTGGTGCTGTTCATGTCGGCGTCGTATTGCGCCCGGAAGAAGTCCGTCAACCATTCGTCGTTGCCGGTGAGGGCTCAGGTGGGATCGGCGCGCTCCTCAGCGCCGAGGCGAGCGCGCTGGGGCCTGATCGCGGCCCTCCAACGATCGGTTCCTAGCGGTGGCGAGACGCCGATCCCGTTGACGGCCATCCTCTAGCTGTCGCTGCTTGGCAGACACATGCGCGACGTGACAGGGTACCGCACGGGGTACATCGCCCACACCTCCGCCACCGTGAGGCTGCCACGCCTGAAGCCTTTCGTGGCGAGGATGTTCTTGCGGGGAGGGATGACATTGGAACGTGGTGAGAGGAAGGAAGGAGGTGCATCCAAATTGGAATGTGGAATGTGGCGAGAGGAAGGAGGGGGCGCTCTTTATTGTACATCGGCGGCAGGCGAGGCGGCAGCGGGGCGTTAGCCACAATAAACGCCGGCACGGATGGCCACATGGCCATGCACGGTGAGACGCTTCACTGCGTCGCCTGGGAAATCCTGGGCGCCATTAACGTCGCTTGACCAGGGGTAGGTGACGGGTTTTAGACTTCCGTGTCAATGACACGTCAGGCCCGCCACTCCCCACCTCGCTTCTCGATCTGTTTGGCGTGCCCGGACCATCCCCTGTGGACCGGGGACGGGCTTGGGGCGCCGAACACTGTACTGGTCCGCGCCGGGTGGAAGGAGGCATTGGGGCGCGTGTTGGGGCTGAAAATATCCGGCGCGCCCCAGAATCTTTTGGGGACGCTTTGGGGGACGCAACTGGATATGCTCTAAGTTGGTCACGACGAAAAATCTAAATGGACACACCGAGCTAAATTAAAATATGTTCAGGAGAGGGAAAATAACATTAAATAATTTCACTTGGTCGCGAATAAAAAAAAGATTGTAGAGAAAAGATCTTCCAACTTGAACAAGATGAGGAGATAATTGTTGGGCAAGAGAATATTAAAAATTACATCTCAGAGTACTATAAGAGGCTTTTATGGGCACCAGCCCAAAATCAAATTTTTGTCAAAAAGGACCACCTGCCCCAGTGAAATGGCAAAAAGGACCACCTCTCAGTGAAAATGGCAAAAGTACCACGGCGGCACGCTAGCCAGGCGACACGTGGCGGGTGCCGCCGCCGGCTGTGGCGGCACGTCCGTCGCCATGGTCGCCGTCCGTCACGCCGTTAGCACCGTCGAGCCAGGTGGGCCCTGCCGCCACAGGGTGCGGTGGCACGCTGGCGTGGCGCCTGCCTCCACCAGCCGTGGCGGCAAGTACCCGGGCCGGGGGACACAGCCAGCAGGCCTGCGCCTCGTTGTGCGTGTGACTGATTCCCACGAATATTTTGCTTTGACGTGTGATGATTCCCTATCTTTTTGGCTTTTGCCCGTGAATGGAGCTGCCAGTATCAGTATGGGTGTAACTGGGCTGAATCCCAGGCATTTTGCGTAATTATCAGTCCTGTACAGTGTGATTCTGAGACATGAAGTGACGTCCGCCGCTGATACAGGAACTACAGCACCGAAAGAGCTTCGGTATCTGCATGCTTTAAAGCAGTAGCTGCTCACTCAGCTTGTGTCTCAGCATGCTATAAAGCAGCAGCCTCTCTTCGCAGACGAGCTCACATACCTGCATGCTTTAAATCAGCATCCTCTCTTCCCAGACGAGTAGCGCCTCTCGTGAGCTGACTAGAAGCAGAAGAGAGCCAGCATCCTCCATGCGTAGATAAAGCTGCATGCTTGATGGTTAAGTGCATGCATGCTTTTGATTAGTACATGAAGGTAAGCTGACTCTCTCTTCTCTCGTGAGCTGCATGCATGTTGTTTTCACTTGCTAATTTTGCTGTAGTGTAGTGTATCTCTGTAATTAGGCAAGTAACATTAGGTTAGCATGTAGAGTGAAGTGAGATTTTTATCTCAGCAGCATGTTGTAGTGTAATGTAGTATTATTGAACTTTGAACATATGAGCAAATGGTATAATTTGTTGAAAAAATGACTACGCACCTTAGGTGGATTTTATTAAGTGATGACCTTGTATGTTAGGTGGTTGTATTAATTATGATGACAAAATCCACATGTTATAACTAGATTTTTGAATGTATATTTTAGGTGGATTCGAGCAGACACCTGGAAGTGCAGCGTTTCTGTAGTTGCTAATTGGTATTATTACTTGGAATATTCCGGTGCGTAAATTATTTTTGGAAGAACATCTATCTGCAAATTGAGGTATATATATATGATGTGTTTTGATATGTGGTCTTATAATATTTTTGAAGTATATTTTAAGAATTAGTGTGTTGTTTTATTGTTAAAAATAAATGAGTAATTATTTTGAAAAAGTCATAATGGCATGTTAAAATATCTGATGTAACGGAATTATTAAAACATTAATAAGATTTAAGGTAGGATGTTGCTAATATTATTTTAAAAATCTGGTTGTGCGGTAGGTACGATGGAAAATTTGGTAGTGTTCTATGGGGAAGTCGTACGTGATGAATTTGGAGGGGTGGATTTCTCGAACTGCGACTCGATGGAAGTTGCAGTGATAGATATGGTTAATACAGGATTTGCGGATGTAAGAAAATGCATTCGAGTCCCATTTGGTCAGGGGATGCGTGGCATGAGGATGACGGTTGAGGCTCTTATTGTAGGATAACGTAGCATAGAAAACAAAAAATTTCCTACCGCGAACACGAAATCCAAGCCAAGATGCAATCTAGAAGACGGTAGCAACGAGGGGATTATCGAGTCTCACCCTTGAAGAGATTCCAAAGCCTACAAGATGAGGCTCTTGTTGCTGCGGTAGACGTTCACTTGCCGCTTGCAAAAGCGCGTAGAAGATCTTGATCACGGCGCCACGAACGGGCAGCACCTCTGTACTCGGTCACACGTTCGGTTGTTGATGAAGACGACGTCCACCTCCCCGTTCCAGCGGGTAGCGGAAGTAGTAGCTCCTCTTGAATCCGACAGCACGACGGCGTGGTGTCGGTGGCGGTGGAGAATCCCGGCGGAGCTTCGCTAAACGTGCGGGGAAGAAGGAGGAGTGGGGCGGCTAGGGTTTGGGGAGAGGGGGTGGCCGGCCTCCAAGGGATGCGGCCAAGGTGGTAGCTTTGGTGTGGCTGGCCCCCTCCCCTATGCCCCTCATTATATAGGTGGAACCCCAAGTGTTGGACTACAAGTCTTCGAATAAGACCCGAAACCAAAACCTTCCATGTTGTAGGGAAACCTACTCAAGGTGGGACTCCCACCCAAGTGGGATTCCCACCCTTCCATGTGGGGGGGTGGCCGGCCCCTATGGTGGAGTCCACTTGGGACTCCACCCCTCTAGGGTTGGCCGGCCATGGGTGGTGGAGTCCCTTCGGGACTCCGCCTTCCAAAGTGATTTCTTCCGGACTTTTCTAAAACCTTCTAGAACCTTCCATAAATGCACCGGATCATTTTCAAACACATAAAATGACATCCTATATATGAATCTTATTCTACGGACCATTCCGGAACTCCTCGTGATGTCCGGGATCTCATCCGGGACTTCAAACAAATATTCGAACTCCATTCCATATTCAAGTTCTACCATTTCAACATCCAACTTTAAGTGTGTCACCCTACGGTTCGCGAACTATGCGGACATGGTTGAGTACTCACTCCGACCAATAACCAATAGCGGGATCTGGAGATCCATAATGGCTCCCACATATTCAACGATGACTTAGTGATCGAATGAACCATTCACATACGATACCAATTCCCTTTGTCACGCGATATTTTACTTGTCCGAGGTTTGATCATCGGTATCACTCTATACCTTGTTCAACCTCGTCTCCTGACAAGTACTCTTTACTCATACCGTGGTATGTGGTCTCTTATGAACTTATTCATATGCTTGCAAGACATTAGACGATATTCCACCGAGAGGGCCCAGAGTATATCTATCCTTCATCGGGATGGACAAATCCCACTGTTGATTCATATGCCTCAACTCATACTTTCCGGATACTTAATCCCACCTTTATAACCACCCATTTACGCAGTGGCGTTTGATGTAATCAAAGTACCTTTCCGGTATAAGTGATTTACATGATCTCATGGTCATAAGGACTAGGTAACTATGTATCGAAAGCTTATAGCAAATAACTTAATGACGTGATCTTATGCTACGCTTAATTGGGTGTGTCCATTACATCATTCATATAATGATATAACCTTGTTATTAATAACATCCAATGTTCATGATTATGAAACTAATCATCTATTAATCAACAAGCTAATTAAGAGGCTTACTAGGGACTCATTTGTTTGTTTACATAACACACATGTATCAATGTTTCGGTTAATACAATTATAGCATGGTATATAAACATTTATCATAAACATAAAGATATATAATAACCACTTTTATTATTGCCTCTTGAGCATATCTCCAACGAGTCTCCCACTTGCACTAGAGTCAATAATCTAGATTACATTGTAATGTACCTAACACCCATGGCATTCCGGTGTTGGTCATACTTTGCCCTAGGGAGAGCTTTAGTCAACGGTTCTGACACACTCAGAAACGTATGTATTTTGCAATTCATTTGCGTCTTCACGCATCACTCATTTTCCAAATGAGTCGGCATTAAATATGTTTGGTCTTCTGGTGGAACCTTAATTCCGCGGTCTGAAATATGTCACTAATATTGTCATACACAATATAGCTTAAAAGTTCTGACACTATCGGAACTACACCAAGTTCTCAAAGAACCTCTTGACTTAACATCCTCAGTCATTGTCAAAACAATGACATATTCTGCCTTCGTTTGTAGAATCCGTCACAACATTTAGAACTCTTCTAAATCTAGCATTGAGCTACCTTTTAAACAACACTTAGCCTAATTTTGAGATTGAAATTTTATTTTTATATGTGACAAAAACAATATCGGTGCAACACCTTACAGCGATTTGTTTGTCATTTCTCCATACAAAACTATTTATATATCCTTGGTTCTTCTAAAGTACACAGGGATATTCTTACTGTTTGTCCAATGATTATCACATGAATCATTCTGGTATATGCTCCTAACATTTTAGAGCACAGGATAATTGATTGTGTACATATTAATTTTGATCTAAATCACTCATGTGTTTTTACTCATTGAGTGTCAGATACACTCAAGTCTTGTTAAAACTTCACATAACAAGAACATTTTCTTAATATTTATATATTGAACTACTTCAATATCCTTTCTATGTACTTTGACTTAAACTTATTTATGTGTTTCAATCTATCTTCATAGATCTTAACACTAAATATGTTTCAGTCCATATTCTTTCATTGAAGTTAATTCTCAATGAAACCTTTTAATCAAGTATATAATTACATCATTTATAACTAACTATATGTCATCTACATAAAGTATTATAAATATGTCTCAGCGCTCCCACTTATTTTCTTGCAAATGCAAGCCTCTTCATCGTCTCTGATGAAATCAAAAAACTCTTTGACTATTTCATCCGGTGAAGATTCCAACTCCGCGATACTTACTTCACCCAATTTGAAGTTCGTATACCTATCTAGTATTCCACGGACTAACAAAACTCTTGGTTGTATCTTGTATACACCTTTACTACACACTTCTGTTAAGTAATGTATTTTGCCATCCTACTATCATATCTCATGAAAGAAATATGTAGCGATTACTAGAATAATCCACATAGACTATAAGCATTGCTACGGAAGATCTAATCTTATCGTAGTCAACTCTTTGAACTTTGTCGTAAAAAACTTTTCGATAAGTCAAGCTTATTCAAGGATATTCCTTCCAAGTCCATCAATTTTATAGATCCATTTACTTTCAAAAAAAATATTCATCTATCTTGGATTTCATGGCGAATAGCCATTATAACGGAGTCAGGGCCCATCATAACTTCTTTGTATGTAGTTGGTTTTATCATTGTTCAAAAAACAATCCTTTGTTCACAAATCATTTATTTGATCACAAAGTAAACCATACCTACAAGGTTCAATAAGTACTTCGATCTCCATGACTATAACATTTTGTAGACATGGGAGCCATGATCGTCGTGGCCGCTTCCGAAACCAATTCCGATGCTGCGCTACTCTGATCATTATGCTCAGGTTCAAAAACCTTATCAAGTTCTATTGTCCTCCCACTCAAATACTTCGCTAGAAAACAATTTCTTGGAAATAAGTAAGAAACATCGACAAACACTTTTGTCTTTGTTTCCATGGTGGAAGAATTCCCAATTAATTCTTTGGGATAACCAACAAAGACATTCATCCGATTTTGGTTGTAAACTTATTTACCTTATGCTATGCATACCAAAATTTAAGTAATGACTATTAGGTTTTATACCCATGCCATAACTCGTATGGTGTCATTTCAACGGATCATGATGATGCTCTATTCAGTGTAAAAGCAGTAGTCTCTAAAGCATAATCCACAAAAATATAATGGCATCAATATTTTATCTCATCATTGATCCAACAAGGTTTGGATTCATCTCTCGGATACTCCATCATCATTATGATACTCCAAGAAACGTGAGTTGTAGAACAATTTCTTAACTCTCTTAGATGTTCGCTAAAATTCGTAATTCAAATATTTTCACTATGATCCAATCATAGATATTTGACTTTTCTATTACGATGATTTCCACCTCATGCTGAAATTTATTTGAATCCATTCAAATGTTTCAAACTTCTTCCTTATCGAATATATCCACATATCTATACTCAATTCATTGTTGGAAGTTTTCATGAAGTAGCAGAATCTCCCGCACAACCTATGCCCAGTGAACCACATACATCATCATGTATTTTTCACTAAGTTAGTTGCCCGTTCAACTCTTGGCCTATGAACGGTATTTTAGTCATTCTCTTTAGAAAAGATTTGCAAGCGCCAAACGATTCAAAAATCGAATGACTCCAAAAATCCATTTGCATGGAGTTCCTTCATGTGTTCCTTTCTAATATGACCTAAATTGCGGTTTCCACAAATAAGTGGAATTCAAATCATTTGCCTTATAGCATTTTAGCGTCAGTATTATGTATGTGTGTTTCACCATTAAGATTTATAATAACTTATCCATCGTACATGGAGTAATGTCATAATTTGAACAACTCATTGTTTTCATTTGACCAGAGCAAAATAACAATTATTAAGTTCTTTATTATAAATTCTAAGGGCTAGATAGGATGCCAACGACGAACATAATAACACTTTATTTTTGTTCCAGAAGTGCATTTCTATCATATTCCTTGTCAGTCACTTAGGCCATTGTATTCTTGTATTGCGTTGTTTTGTATGACATTTCATACCAACCAATATGGTACTAATACCCAAGAATTTCATTGTGTGACCAAACTAGGAATACAACCATAACATGTATATCATGTATATACACCTGAGCTAGACTTTCTAGTCTTCTCTTTTCTTTCTGCCAAAATATCTTTTGTAGTTTCTCTTTTAGCTTTCCTCATTATTCAGAAAATACTTCACCTTCAATAACTTCTAGGTTTGTTGGTCAAATACCAATAACCTTGAGGTTCTTACTTTGAAGTTGATCATCATATGACAAGTGTTTCAGATTTCACTATTAGTAACTTTGTAATATGATGAACAATTTCACTCATAATTTTATCCATCATATCATGACGACTTTTCCGAGACCATGTCTGTACATGCTAGGCTCGTAAAGTATAACCTCAGTATTCGCATGTGCAAATCTGGCTTGCACCCGTTGTATGCACACGTAGAATCTATAACACCCGATCATCACGTGATGCTATGAAACGACGAGTCTTAGCAACGGTGCATACTAAGGACGATCACTTCATGGATATGCGAATATCGTTAGTGCCCCAATAGTTGGAGGATTGGGACGCCTTGCGTCTTCAACCTTCCTACATTCCCATAAAACTTATGAGTTTATGTAGTCTCACCAAATTATATTCTATCATCTTGCAATAAGGTCTTAGATATCACATATATCTCATACCTTGATTATTTCTGAAAACAAAATTTTCAGCTCGTTACTTTTCAAACAGATTTGAACTTCAAGTTTCACGGAGACAAGATAACTTTAGGTACTAATTGAAACCATAGCTCTTTGAATCAACAATGTGAGGTTTACTAAAAGTTTGCAATAGGACTTAATCATTTCTTGATTCTTTAACAATACGGTACCAGTCCGTAAAGTTTCTTGTCGGATTTTAACAGTATTTCTATCTCAATTATAAGACAAGCGCTTGGTAGAAAACGGATGCCAATACTACAAATTAATTCAAAATACTACTTAGACTATGTTTATGATAATTAGTTCATGTTTTAATCTAATTACTAATGAACTCCCACTTAATACAACATCCCTCATAGTTGTTAAGTGGTACACGATCCACATCCACTACACCAAAACCGATCATCACGTGAGATGATGTAGCTTCAATGGTGAACATCAACATGTTGATCATATCATCCATATGACTCGTGTTCAACCTTTCGGTTTCCGTTGTCCCGAGGCCATGTCTGTACATGCTAGGCTCATCAAGCAAACCCAAGTATTCCGCGTGTGCAACATGGCTTACACCCGTTGTATGTGAACGTTGAGTCTATCACATCCGATCATTACGAGATGCTTCGAAACGACGAACTGTGCAACGGTGCATACGAGGGGAGAACACTTTATTATCTTGATATTAATGTGAGGGATCATCTTATAATGCTACCGTCGCGATCTAAGCAAAATAAGATGCATAAAGGATTAACATCACATGCAATTCATATGTGATATGATATGGCCCTTTAGTCTTTGCGCCTTCGATCTTCATCTCCAAAGCACGGACATGATCTCCATCATCAACGGGCATGATCTCCATCATCGTCGGCGTAGCGCCAAGGTCCATGGCGCCGTCTTCATGATTGTTCACCTCATGTAGCAACTATTACAACTACTTTGAAATACTACTCAACATGAAATTTAAAGACAATCATAAGGCTCCTGCCGGTTGCCACAATACAATAATGATCATCTCATACATATTCATCATCACATCATGGCCATATCACATCACCAAACCCTGCAAAAACAAGTTAGACGCCTCTAATTTGGTTTGCATATTTTACGTGGTTTAGGGTTTTCGAGTAAGATCTAATCTACCTACGAACATGAACCACAACGGTGATACTAGTGTTGTCAATAGAAAGAGTAAATTGAATCTTCACTATGGTGGGAGAGACAGACACCCGCAAAGCCACTTATGCAATACAAGTTGCATGTCGAACGTGGAGCAAGTCTCATGAACGCGGTCATGTAAAGTTAGCCTGAGCCGCTTCATCCCACCATGCCACAAAGATGCAAAGTACTCGAACCAAAGACAACATAAGCATCAATGCCCACAAAAACAATTGTGTTCTACTCGTGCAACCATCTATGCATAGACACGGCTCTGATACCACTGTAGGATAACGTAGCATAGAAAACAAAAAATTTCCTACCGCGAACAGGAAATCCAAGCCAAGATGCAATCTAGAAGACGGTAGCAACGAGGGGATTATCGAGTCTCACCCTTGAAGAGATTCCAAAGCCTACAAGATGAGGCTCTTGTTGCTGCGGTAGACGTTCACTTGCCGCTTGCAAAAGCGCGTAGAAGATCTTGATCACGGCGCCATGAACGGGCAGCACCTCCGTACTCGGTCACACGTTCGGTTGTTGATGAAGACGACGTCCACCTCCCCGTTCCAGCGGGCAGCGGAAGTAGTAGCTCCTCTTGAATCCGACAGCCCGACGGCGTGGTGTCGGTGGCGGTGGAGAATCCTGGCGGAGCTTCGCTAAGCGTGCGGGGAAGAAGGAGGAGTGGGGCGGCTAGGGTTTGGGGAGAGGGGGTGGCCGGCCTCCAAGGGATGCGGCCAAGGTGGTAGCTTTGGTGTGGCCGGCCCCCTCCCCTATGCCCCTCATTATATAGGTGGAACCCCAAGTGTTGGACTACAAGTCTTCGAATAAGACCCGAAACCAAAACCTTCCATGTTGTAGGGAAACCTACTCAAGGTGGGACTCCCACCCAAGTGGGATTCCCACCCTTCCATGTGGGGGGGTGGCCGGCCCCTATGGTGGAGTCCACTTGGGACTCCACCCCTCTAGGGTTGGCCGGCCATGGGTGGTGGAGTCCCTTCGGGACTCCGCCTTCCAAAGTGATTTCTTCCGGACTTTTCTAGAACCTTCTAGAACCTTCCATAAATGCACCGGATCATTTTCAAACACATAAAATGACATCCTATATATGAATCTTATTCTCCGGACCATTCCGGAACTCCTCGTGATGTCCGGGATCTCATCCGGGACTTCGAACAAATATTCGAACTCTATTCCATATTCAAGTTCTACCATTTCAACATCCAACTTTAAGTGTGTCACCCTACGGTTCGCGAACTATGCGGACATGGTTGAGTACTCACTCCGACCAATAACCAATAGCAGGATCTGGAGATCCATAATGGCTCCCACATATTCAACGATGACTTAGTGATCGAATGAACCATTCACATACGATACCAGTTCCCTTTGTCACGCGATATTTTACTTGTCCGAGGTTTGATCATCGGTATCACTCTATACCTTGTTCAACCTCGTCTCCTGACAAGTACTCTTTACTCGTACTCGTGGTATGTGGTCTCTTATGAACTTATTCATATGCTTGCAAGACATTAGACGACATTCCACCGAGAGGGCCCAGAAGTATATCTATCCGTCATCGGGATGGACAAATCCCACTGTTGATTCATATGCCTCAACTCATACTTTCCGGATACTTAATCCCACCTTTATAACCACCCATTTACGCAGTGGCGTTTGATGTAATCAAAGTACCTTTCCGGTATAAGTGATTTACATGATCTCATGGTCATAAGGACTAGGTAACTATGTATCGAAAGCTTATAGCAAATAACTTAATGACGTGATCTTATGCTACGCTTAATTGGGTGTGTCCATTACATCATTCATATAATGATATAACCTTGTTATTAATAACATCCAATGTTCATGATTATGAAACTAATCATCTATTAATCAACAAGCTAATTAAGAGGCTTACTAGGGACTCATTTGTTTGTTTACATAACACACATGTATCAATGTTTCGGTTAATACAATTATAGCATGGTATATAAACATTTATCATAAACATAAAGATATATAATAACCACTTTTATTATTGCCTCTTGGGAATATCTCCAACACTTATCTGCGTAGAAGAGAATGATAGGACAGGACCTCCCCGTTGGGGTTTGCGGGAGGTTAAAAATGATACAAATTGGCGTACGTACATGAGATTTGCAAGCACATCTGGTGCTGCTATGTACGGACGGCCGATGGTGTATGTGAAATTTATTTCAGCTAGTGATGATGTCGGAAGCAGCAGGAGCGCTGCAGAGGAGCAGCTGTACATCACCGCGGGCCCTAGTACCGGCCCGTCGGAGCAGCTTGCCATCACCGCTGCTCCTAGCATCGGCCCATCGGAGCAGATGCCTAGCCACCATAATGCTGGCCCAGGATATTGGTCCGCGGTCGTCGACATCAGCGAACACGTGGAGGGATTGCCTCAGGCGTTGGATGATGACGCTCATTCATCTTCGTCCGAATCCTCATCGGACGAAGAAGGCGCTGGTCCTTCCCAGAGGGCGGTTCCAGGTCCAATGGACCCTGACTTCTTACAGACCATGACCATAAGCAATGAATTTCTCTCTGTTCCAGGCCTAGGAGAGGACGATCGCTAGTTGGGCAAAGTTTCCCGGACAAGGACTCCGCTGACCAGGTAATAAAGAGGCATGCATTGGGCATATCTCGGCAGCACGAGTGAAGCGGTCCGATCGAAGTCGGCTAAAAGTGATATGTGTCAAATTGAATGAAGGGTGTAGGGGAGAGTGATCGCTCGAAAGAGCTGCGGGGTATGTCAGCCCTGGCATATCTCAAAAATAGAACCACATACCTGCGAGCAGGTTGGGGCTCTGGATAACCACCGGAACGTCACCGCAAAATATGTGTCACATATGATGCAAGTGTTGGTGGAAAAAGACATCAATGTCAGTGTGAAGACGCTGCAAGAGACTGCACAAGATCAGATTGGCTTCCATGTCAGCTCCGGAAAGGCAAGGCGTGCGAAGGAGGAGATCTTCCAGAGGATGTATGACACATATGAGCAAGCATATGACCTAGCCCCCTGAATGCTCCATCAGATATCGTCAAGTAACCCTGGGATTCAAGTATTCAGAAGACAACGTCAATACCCCAGGGAGCCAAATGAAGAAATACTTGACCGTTTATTCTGGGCATTCCCCCAGGCTATACAGGCATTCCAACACTATCGTCCAGTGATATCAATAGATGGTACCTTCCTCACTGGAAAGTACAAGGGCACACTCCTATTAGCGATCGCAGCAGATGCAAACAATCAACTCCTTCCTATTGCATATGCATTGGTGGAGAGCGAGAATAAAGATAGCTGGTTCTGGTTCCTGTGCTGCTTGAAGATTTCAGTTGTCGGAAATCGCCCCGATGTTTGCATCATCTCTGATCGCAACACGGGGCTATTGAGCGTGCTAGAATTTTTGAAGGTGGCACAAGATCCTGAATGGGGGTGGCCCGATCTAGAGACAAGGTGGTGCATGCGGCATTTGGCAACCAATTTTTACTCAAAAGTCAAGAACAAGGATTGGTTCAAGCTGTTCAAGAGAATGTGCATGCAGAAGACAACAGAGAAGATGAATGCAATTTGGAGTGGAATCAATGCCGAAATTGAGAAAGCTGCATTGCCACGGAAAACAGATCGGAGGGGTCATACTAGGACAGTTAATTTGTCTACGTGGATTGCTGAGAGTTGCCCCGATTTTAGCAAGTGGGCGCTTGCTTACGACTCTGGGGCTCGGTACGGCATAATGACCACCAACATGCCAGAGGTGTACAATGGCGTGCTGAAAGGTGTGCGCGCCCTCCCTATCACGGCGCTGATTAATGAAACTTGGAACCGGACTTTGTCGTACTTTGCAGATAGAGTCCAGGTTGCCAACGCTCAGGATGCAATGAACAAGCCATGGTCCGAAAAGATGCGGCGACATCTCGACGAGAAAGCAAAAAAGCACAAAGCCATGGTTTCCGTCAAATTGATGCACTTAGGAATAAGTGGGAAATACATGTACGCGCCAAGTTTATGAGAGGTCACCACAGAGGCTCAAGAAAGCATGCTGTCACCCTCGGACCTAGCTCATGTGAGTGCAGTTGTAACAAGCCAAAACTTTTGGGATACCCCTATAGTCATGTCCTCAAGGCTGCTGATACGTCCCCGACGTATCCATAATTTTTGTCGTTCCATGATTGTTTTATGACAATACTTACATGTTTTGCTTGCACTTTATGATGTTTTTATGCGTTTTCCGGAACTAACCTATTAACAAGATGTCACAGTGCCAGTTCCTGTTTTCTGCTGTTTTTGGTTCCAGAAAGGCTGTTCGGGCAATATTCTCGGAATTGGACGAAATCAACGCCAAACCTCCTATTTTTCCCGGAAGGCTCCAGAACACCGAAGAAGAGTCGGAGAGGGGCCAGGGGGCCACCACACCACAAGGCGGCGCGGGCCAGACCCTGGCCGCGCCGGCCTAGGGTGTGGTGCCCCCAGGTGCCCCCCTGCGCCGCCTCTTCGCCTATAAAATCCCTTTCGACCTAAAAACACTGTACCAACTGACGAAACTCTAGAAAGACTCCAGGGGCGCCGCCACCGTCGCGAAACTCCAATTCGGGGGACAGAACTCTGTTCCGGCACCCTGCCGGAACGGGGAAATGCCCCCGGAAGCCATCTCCATCAACGCCACCGCCTCCATCATGCTCCGTGAGTAGTTCCCCCATGGACTACGGGTTCTAGCAGTAGCTAGTCGGTATTCTCTCCTCCATGTACTTCAATACAATGATCTCATGAGCTGCCTTACATGATTGAGATTCATCCGATGTAATCGGTGTTGTGTTTGTTGGGATCCGATGGATGATACATTATGATTAGTCTATCTATAAAGTTTGTGAAGTTATTGTTGCTGCAATCTTGTTATGCTTAATGCTTGTCACTAGGGCCCGAGTGGCATGATCTTAGATTTGAGCTCTATACTTATTGCTTAGATTGTATCTACAAGTTGTATGCACATGTCACTGTCCGGAACCAATGGCCCCGAAGTGACGAAATCGGGACAACCGGAGGGGATGGCGGTGATGTGAGGGACACATGTTTTCACGGAGTGTTAATGCTTTGCTCCGGTACTCTATTAAAAGGAGTACCTTAATATCCAAGTAGTTTCCTTGAGGCCCGGCTGCCACCGGCTGGTAGGACAAAAGATGTTGTGCAAGTTTCTCATTGCGAGCACGTACGACTATATACGGAAAACATGCCTACATAATTAATAATCTTGATGTTCTATCTTAATGCTTTGATTCCTATCAATTTCCCAACTGTAATTTGTTCACCCAACACTTGTCACTTATTGGAGAGTTACCACTAGTGTAGATCGCTGGGAACCCCGGTCCATCTCTCATCATTATATACTCGTTCTACATGTCATTGGAAGTAGTATCAACTATTTTCCGGTGCCATTGCTCTCATATTGCTATTACTCGCTCGCTGTGTTACTTTTACTACTGCTCTCATATTATCGCTACTTTCACATCACCCCCGTTGCTAGTGCTTTTCCAGGTGCAGCTGAATTGACAACTCAGTTGTTAAGACTTATAAGTATTCTTTACCTCCCCTTGTGTCGAATCAATAAATTTGGGTTATACTACCCTCGAAGATTATCGCGATCCCCTATACTTGTGGGTTATCAAGACTGTTTTCACGGCGCCGTTGCCGGGGAGGCATAGCTCTACTCATAAGTTCACCTGGGGAGTACACTCTACCTCTCTCTCTGTTTTATTTTATTTTGTTTTGTTTAGTTTACTTTTGTCTAGTTTATTTGTGCTTAGTTTATTTCTGTCTAGTATTATTTTGCGTAGTTTACTTTTGCTTAGTTTATTTTTGTCTTGTTTTATTTGTCTCATATACCCAAAAATCCATAAAAATTTGAAAAACCAAAAAATTAAAAACTGCTGTTATGGGAGAACCTACAACCTGCTTGGAGCTTATAGAATGTTATAATAATTATAGAGAATCAAGAACTGGTAAAATAATGAGTGCTATGATAGAAAAATTGAATACAATGGCTAGAATATTGCTTAGACGCCATGATATAAACTGTTGCTCTCAACAGGATTGATGTCTACTTCCCCCTCCTTTTCCTGTAGACAGTGTTGGGCCTCCAAGAGCAGAGGTTTGTAGAACAGCAGCAAGTTTTCCCTTAAGTGGATCACCCAAGGTTTATCGAACTCAGGGAGGAAGAGGTCAAAGATATCCCTCTCATGCAACCCTGCAACCACAAAGCAAGAAGTCTCTTGTGTCCCCAACACACCTAATAGGTGCACTAGTTCGGCGAAGAGATAGTGAAATACAGGTGGTATGAATATATATGAGCAGTAGAAACGGTGCCAGAAAATAGCTTGCTGGCGTGTAGTTGATGGTGGTAGTATTGCAGCAGTAGTAACACAGTAAAATAGTAAACAAGCAGTAGTAACGTAGTATTTAGGAACAAGGCCTAGGGATTACACTTTCACTAGTGGACACTCTCAACATTGATCACATAACAGAATAGATAAATGCATACTCTACACTCTTGTTGGATGATGAACACATTGCGTAGGATTACACGAACCCTCAATGCCGGAGTTAACAAGCTCCACAATTCAATGTTCATATTTAAATAACCTTAGAGTGTAAGATAGATCAATTCGACTAAACCAAGTACTAACATAGCATGCACACTGTCACCTTCATGCATATGTAGGAGGACTAGATCACATCAATACTATCATAGCAATAGTTAACTTCGCAATCTACAAGAGATCATGATCATAGCATAAACCAAGTACTAACACGGATGCACACACTCGTCACCATTACACCGTGCGGGAGGAATAAAACTACTTTAATAACATCACTAGAGTAGCACATAGAATAGTAGTGATACAAAACTCATATGAATCTCAATCATGTAAAGCAGCTCATGAGATTATTGTATTGAGGTACATGGGAGAGAGATGAACCACATAGCTACAGCGGAGCCCTCAGCCTCGGGGGTGGATTACTCCCTCCTTATCATGGAGGCAGCGATGGCGGTGAAGATGGCGGTGAAGACGGCGGTGGAGATGGCTCCGGGGGCAATTCCCCGTCCCGGCAGGGTGCCGAAACGAGTTCGTCCCCCGAATTGGAGTTTCGCGATGGCGGCGGCGCCCGGAGTCTTTCCGGAGTTTCGTCAATTGGTACTGCATTTTTAGATCGAAAGGGATTTTATAGGCGAAGAGGCGGCGCAGGGGGCACTCGGGGCGCCACACCCTAGGCCGGCGCGGCCGTGGTCCGGCCCGCGCCGCCATGTGGTGTGGTGGCCCCCGGCCCATCTCCGACTCTTCTTCGATGTTCGGAGCCTTCCGGGAAAAATAGGAGGTTTGGCGTTGATTTCGTCCAATTCCGAGAATATTGCCCGAACAGCCTTTCCGGAACCAAAAACAGCACAAAACGAGAACCGGCACCGTGGCATCTCGTTAATAGGTTAGTTCCGGAAAATGCATGAAATCATCATAAAGTGCAAGCAAACCATGTAAGTATTGTCATAAAACAAGCATGGAACGACAGAAATTATGGATACGTCGGGGACGTATCAGCATCCCCAAGCTTAGTTCTGCTCGTCCCGAGCAGGTAAAACGATAACAAAGATAATTTCTGGAGTGACATGCCATCATAACCTTGATCATACTATTTGTAAAGCATATGTAGTGAATGCAGCGATCAAAACAATGTATATGACATGAGTAAACAAGTGAATCATATAGCAAAGACTTTTCATGAATAGTACTTTCAAGACAAGCATCAATAAGTCTTGCATAAGATTTACTCATAAAGCAATAATTCAAAGTAAAGGCATTGAAGCAACACAAAGGAAGATGAAGTTTCAGCGGTTGCTTTCAACTTGTAACATGTATATCTCATGGATAGTTGTCAATGCAAAGCAATATAACAAGTGCAATATGCAAGTATGTTGGAATCAATGCACAGTTCACACAAGTGTTTGCTTCTTGAGATGGAGAGAAATAGGTGAACTGACTCAACATAAAAGTAAAAGAATGGTCCTTCAAAGAGGAAAGCATCGATTGCTATATTTGTGCTAGAGCTTTGATTTTGAAAACATAAAGAGAGCATAAAAATAAAGTTTTGAGAGGTGTATGTTGTTGTCAACGAATGGTAGCGGGTACTCTAACCCCCTTGCCGGACAAACCTTCAAAGAGCGGCTCCCATTTTATTTTATTTTTGAGTGGCACTCCTTCCAACCTTTCTTTCACAAACCATGGCTAACCGAATCCTCGGGTGCACTGCCAACAATCTCATACCATGAAGGAGTGCCTTTTTATTTTAGTTTTATTATGATGACACTCCTCCCAACCTTTGCTTACACAAGCCATGGCTAACCGAATCCTTCGGGTGCCGTCCAACAATCACATACCATGGAGGAGTGTCTATTTTTGTTAATTAATTTGGGACTGGGAATCCCATTGCCAGCTCTTTTTGCAAAATTATTGGATAAGCGGATGAAGCCACTAGTCCATTGGTGAAAGTTGCCCAAAAAGATTGAAAGATAAACACCACATACTTCCTCATGAGCTATAAAACATTGACACAAATCAGAGGTGATAAATTTTGAATTGTTTAAAGGTAGCACTCAAGCAATTTACTTTGGAATGGCAGGAAATACCATGTAGTAGGTAGGTATGGTGGACACAAATGGCATAGTGTTGTTTGGCTCAAGGATTTGGATGCATGAGAAGTATTCCCTCTCGATACAAGGTTTAGGCTAGCAAGGTTGTTTGAAGCAAACACAAGCACGAACTAGTACAGCAAAACTCACATAAAAGACATATTACAAGCATTATAAGACTATACATCGTCTTCCTTGTTGTTCCAACACCTCACTGGAAAATATCTAGACTCTAGAGAAACCACTCATGCAAACCAAATTTTAACAAGCTCTATGTATTTCTTCACTAATAGGTGCAAAGTATATGATGCAAGAGCTTAAACAAGAGCACAACAATTGCGAAATATCAAGTTATTCAAGACATCATACCAATTACTACATGTAGCATTTTCCGTTTCCAACCATATAACAATTAACGAAGCGGTTTCAACCTTCGCCATGAAAATTAAAAGCTAAGAACACATGTGTTCATACGAACCAGCGGAGCGTGTCTCTCTCCCACACAAGCATTTATTCAAACAAAAACAAAAATAGAAACAAACAAACAGACGCTCCAAGTAAAGTACATAAGATGTGACCGAATAAAAATATAGTTTCAAGAGAAGGAACCTGATAATTTGTCGATGAAGAAGGGGATGCCTTGGGCATCCCCAAGCTTAGATGCTTGAGTCTTCTTGAAATATGCAGGGATGAACCACCGGGGCATCCCCAAGCTTAGAGCTTTCACTCTTCTTGATCATAGTATATCATCCTCCTCTCTTGACCCTTGAAAACTTCCTTCACACCAAACTTCTCATAAACTTCATTAGAGGGGTTAGTACATAATCAAAAACTCACATGTTCAGAGGTGACACAATCATTCTTAACACTTCTGGACATTGCTCAAAGCTACTGGAAGGTAATGGAACAAAGAAATCCACCCAACACAGCGAAAGAAGCAATGCAAAATAAAAGGCAGAATCTGTCAAAACAGAACAGTCCATAAAGACGAATTTCTAATAAATACTTCCGTTGCTCAAATCAGAAAACTCAAAACTAATTAAAGTTGCGTACATATCTGAGGAACACGCACGTAAATTGGCATATTTTTCTGATTTTTCTACAGAGAAAACAGCCCAGATTCGTGACAGATAGAAATCTGTTTCTGCGCAGAAATCCAAATCTAGTATCAACCTTCGATTAGAGGCTTCACTTGGCACAACAAAACACAAAACTAAGATAAGGAGAGGTTGCTACAGTAGTAAACAACTTCCAAGACACAAAATAAAAACAAAGTACTGTAGCAAAATAACACATGGGTTATCTCCCAAGAAGTTCTTTCTTTATAGCCATTAAGATGGGCTCAGCAGTTTTGTTGGTGCACTCGCAAGAAATAGTATTTGAAGCAAAAGAGAGCTTCAAGAGGCAAATTCAAAACACATTTAAGCCTAACATGCTTCCTATGCAGAGGAATCTTGTACACAAATGAATTCATGAAGAACAAAGTGACAAGCATAAGAGGATAAAACACGAGTAACTTCAAGATTCTCAACATAAAGAGGGGAAACTTAATATTATTGAAATGCATATAACCATATTTCCCTCTCTCATAATAACTTTCAGTAGCATCATTGATGAAATCCACAATATACCCATCACTTAAAACATTCTTATCATGGTTCATATGCATAGAAGTATCATTAAATTTGGCATTAGAAGAGTTATTCTCATTAATAGTAATTGGAGTAAGATTATTATCAAGAATTTGAACATGGTAAACAAATTGCATATTAAGGGAATTGCTTTTGGTAATCCAATCATGACTATGACAAGTTTCATAAGGATAGTTAGAACCTATATCATAGCATTCTTTATAATAATCATCAGAGATCGGGGGCACAGTGTCATCATAGGAAATAGAATAGTTATCTTTCACGGTCGGTTTATCTGTGTCCACACCATCATTGTTATTAGAAGGAGATGTATCAAGAACATAATGACCAGTGGCAAAAGGATTTTCAAACACCTCTTCCCCAAGCTTAGAGCTTTCTATATCATTATGGGAGGAAGCATGGATAGCACTGACACTATGGCAATTATTGTCATCATCATTTTCAGAATTAGTTTCCCAGAGATTTGCAATATCAAAAGTAGTGTGCTCATTCAAATCATGATTGCTAATGCATGTAGAGGGCATAGGAAGATCATCGTATTCAGATTCATTATCACAATAATCATTAGGAGCAACATACTTACGGTTACCTAGCGTTATCTCATTCACGCGGGGATACGCCGTTACCTCTTTCTTTTTATTCTCCTTCTTCTTCTTCTTCTTCTTCGTTCCCTTCTTCTTCTTCTTCTCTTCCTTCTCCTCATTTCCTTCTTTAGGAGGAAGAGGCTTGAAGGGTGGCTTGTCCGCATAACCTGATTTACTTTTAGAAACAATAGAAGAAACTTGGGAGGATCCCTCCTTTTCATTAATTAGTTCAAAACACACGGCGGTCCTATCATATTTTGGCAAGGTGTCATCTTCTAAAATATTTTGTATGTAAGTATTTGTATGGCTATTATCAATGCAATAAGAAAAACACCCATGCGGGACATCATCAATATCAAGATCACTCATATGTAACAAAGAGATTTTTCTCGGCAGTTCTTCACACCCCAAAAATAAAGTAAGTTCATCATGCTTGATTAGGAGTAATTTCATCATCACAATACAAATTTGCAGCACTCATTGGGTTCAAATTATCATTAGAAGAGCATTGAAAATTAAAATGACCCACTTCATGGCAAACTTCACAAATAAAAGGATAGAGGGCACAAACTTTCTTACCAAGATCATCTAAAACCCTAAACCACTTTCTAGTTTTTTCATTAATATGATGGATGCAATATTCATCTTTGACTTGATTAATTCCACAAGGTCTATGCATTCCACAAAAATTAACATGCTTATAGGAAATAGCATTCTTAGGAGTTTGAGCATGCTTATTGCAATAATTAACAACAATTTCATTCTTCATGCAAGCCTCTTTAAAAGGTTCATGATACTTATCAAAATTCTTTTTAGGCAATTCAAAATGAGAAGCAAAGGCTTTATAAAGATTTACAGCAACTTGAGAGTCAAGACCATAAGTAGCACTCATATTTCGAAATTTATCGGTATCCATAAAAGCTTCAATGCATTCATAATCATAATTTATACCTGACTCTTTACCTTCATTGTTCTCCCATCCTTCAGCGTTCTCCTTAATCCGATCAAGAAGATCCCACCTAGCTTCAACCTCCTTGCTTGTGAAAGATCCCTCCGAACATGCGTCCAGATAGTCCTTGTGTTGTCCTGAAAGCCTCGCATAAAAATTGTTAACAATAACATTACGGGGGAGCTCATGAATGGGACATTTGAGCATTAGTGACTTCAGTCTCCCCCACGCTTGAGAAATACTCTCTCCATCACGAGGATAAAAGTTATAAATATAATTCCTATCAATATGCACTTCATGAGGAGGATAAAATTTAGAATAAAAGAGAGATGCAATTTCCTCCCAACCAAGAAAATGTCTATTCTCCAACAATTTATACCAATGCGCCGCTTTACCAGACAGATGAAACAGAGAATAGCTTCTTCCTCACTTCATCCATAGAGATACCTGCACACTTGAATAACCCGCATAATTCGTGCAAAAACAGTAAATGATCTCTAGGATGGACAATTCCTTCCCCTTTATAATGGTTGTCCATAACACGTTCAATAATTTTCATAGGTATTTTATACGGAATACTTTCAGCAGGTGGATTTAAAATATCAGAAGCATCATTAGAGTTATCGCATATGGGAGATAAAGCATTATCAAAGCAAAATATTTCTTCCAAAGCTGAGGAGCAAAAAAGATTATTTTTATATAAACTAGCTTCCCCAAGCTTAGACTTATCCATAGTATTAGCAGTAATTGCATTCATACTAATAACATCGCTACTAGCATGCAAATAAGGTTCCATAGGTTTTTTAATTTTCGCATCAAACAATTCTAAATCAGGAAAAAGATTAAAAAGCTCACCAATTTTTTTTGTTGTTTTCCATTATGCCTAACTAGTGAAAATAAAAACAAGAAACAAAAAGATGCAATTGCAGAATCTAAAGGAAATAGCTTCGAGTACTTACAACGGCGCCGGAAAATAGCTTAGTAGCCGAGATCCGGAGTGTGAGTACCTTTTACCTTTCCTCCCCGGCAACGGCGCCAGAAAATAGCTTGATGTCTACTTCCCCCTCCTTTTCCTGTAGACAGTGTTGGGCCTCCAAGAGCAGAGGTTTGTAGAACAGCGGCAAGTTTTCCCTTAAGTGGATCACCCAAGGTTTATCGAACTCAGGGAGGAAGAGGTCAAAGATATCCCTCTCATGCAACCCTGCAACCACAAAGCAAGAAGTCTCTTGTGTCCCCAACACACCTAATAGGTGCACTAGTTCGGCGAAGAGATAGTGAAATACAGGTGGTATGAATATATATGAGCAGTAGCAACGGTGCCAGAAAATAGCTTGTTGGCGTGTAGTTGATGGTGGTAGTATTGCAGCAGTAGTAACACGATAAAACGATAAACAAGCGAGTAGTAACGCGAGTATTTAGGAACAAGGCCTAGGGATTACACTTTCACTAGTGGACACTCTCAACATTGATCACATAACAGAATAGATAAATGCATACTCTACACTCTTGTTGGATGATGAACACATTGCGTAGGATTACACGAACCCTCAATGCCGGAGTTAACAAGCTCCACAATTCAATGTTCATATTTAAATAACCTTAGAGTGTAAGATAGATCAATTCGACTAAACCAAGTACTAACATAGCATGCACACTTGTCACCTTCATGCATATGTAGGAGGACTAGATCACATCAATACTATCATAGCAATAGTTAACTTCGCAATCTACAAGAGATCATGATCATAGCATAAACCAAGTACTAACACGGATGCACACACTTGTCACCATTACACCGTGCGGGAGGAATAAAACTACTTTAATAACATCACTAGAGTAGCACATAGAATAGTAGTGATACAAAACTCATATGAATCTCAATCATGTAAAGCAGCTCATGAGATTATTGTATTGAGGTACATGGGAGAGAGATGAACCACATAGCTACAGCGGAGCCCTCGGCCTCGGGGGTGGATTACTCCCTCCTCATCATGGAGGCAGCGATGGCGGTGAAGATGGCGGTGAAGACGGCGGTGGAGATGGCTCCGGGGCAATTCCCCGTCCCGGCAGGGTGCCGAAACGAGAGTTCGTCCCCCGAATTGGAGTTTCGCGATGGCGGCGGCGCCACAGAGTCTTTACGGAGTTTCGTCAATTGGTGCTTGCGTTTTTAGATCGAAAGGGATTTTATAGGCGAAGAGGCGGCGCGGGGGCACACAGGGCGCCACACCCTAGGCCGGCGCGGCCGGGGTCCGGCCCGCGCCGCCATGTGGTGTGGTGGCCCCTCGGCCCCTCTCAGAGCTCTTCTTCGATGTTCTGGAGCCTTCCGGGAAAAATAGGAGGTTTGGCGTTGATTTCGTCCAATTCCGAGAATATTGCCCGAACAGCCTTTCCGGAACCAAAAACAGCGAGAAAACGAGAGCGCACTGTGGCATCTCGTTAATAGGTTAGTTCCGGAAAATGCATGAAATCATCATAAAGTGCAAGCAAAACATGTAAGTATTGTCATAAAACAAGCATGGAACGACAGAAATTATGGATACGTCGGGGACGTATCAAGGATAAACATCTTAAATTTCAATGTGGCTTTAGTGAGGAATTTTTAATTAAGAACTATAATCGGAATTGCTATATTCATTATGGGTTCGAAGAGGTAGAACAATTTGTCTTATTTATGGGAGCCTCCGAGATAGAATCCTTCATGGTTGAGAATTATGAAACTTGTGCTATTTGTAAGGACCTTAAAGATTATGTCTCTACTATCCTTAATTCTTGCATAGAATGCTACGGTAGGAATCCTTATATCCTTGATTATAAAGAGAGACACATTAATGCACAAGAATGCACTCACAATTTGCGGGAACCTGTGGAAGAAGAAATTGATGAACACGAAAGCTCATTGGATGAAAAAGAGGAGGAAATTGATGAACCTGAAAGCTCATTGGATGAAAAAGAAGAGGAGAGCGACGAACAAAAGGAGGAAGAATGGATTAGCTACCCATGCCAACCTTCTAATGAGAGTAACTCTTCATCTCTTACACTATTTGATTGTCCTCCATGCTTACTGAAAGAGGTTGAATGTTATGTTCCTGTGGATTCTCTTGAAATAGTACCTATGAGTAATACTTGTGAGAATAATTATGCTACTCGTTATCTATGATAATCCATGCTACTTTGATAAATCTTATGATAATGCTTTGTTTGTGCCTGATGTCGAAATGCATGGTACTAAAGAATTTTGCGTAGCAAATGTTTATGATAAAGCTCTAGATGATGGTCCTATGTTACTTGATACTATTAATTGTACTATTAATGAAAATGGGATTGGAGAGTTCTTGACTTATTCTATGAGTCCCATATCTCTTGAGATTGATCAACTACCTTGTTATATTATTAATAAAAGTAAGCTTGAAAGTTTTAATTCCACTATTCTTGAGATTGATAAAAATTATGAGTTTGTGGAACATGAAAAGTATGCTGCATGTGATAGTTATATTATTGAGTTTGTTCATGAAGCTACTGAAAATTATTATGAGGGAGGAAAATATGGTAGTAGAAATTTTCATGGTACTAATACACCTCTCTATATGCTGAAATTGTTGAAGTTACACTTGTTCTATCTTCTTATGCTTGTCACTTTGTTCTTCATGAATTTATTTGTGTACAAGATTCCTTTGCATAGGAAGCATGTTAGACTTAAATGTGTTTTGGATTTTCCTCTTGATGCTCTCTTTTGCTTCAAATACTATTTCTTGCGAGTGCATCATTAAAACTGCTGAGCCCATCTTAATGGCTATAAAGAAAGCAACTTCTTGGGAGATAACCCATGTGTTATTTTGCTACAGTACTTTATTTTATATTTGTGTCTTGGAAGTTGTTTACTACTGTAGCAACCTCTCCTTATCTTAGTTTTGTGTTTTGTTGTGCCAAGTGAAGCCTCTAATCGAAGGTTGATACTAGATTTGGATTTCTGCGCAGAAACAGATTTCTATCTGTCACGAATCTGGGCTGTTTTCTCTGTAGGAAAATCAGAAAAATATGCCAATTTACGTGCGTATTCCTCAGATATGTACGCAACTTTCATTAGTTTTGAGTTTTCTGATTTGAGCAACGGAAGTATTTTATTAAAATTCGTCTTTACTGGCTGTTCTGTTTTGGCAGATTCTGTCTCTGTTTTTTGCATTGTCTCTTGTGGACTTTAAGCGAGCTTTTCTAGACATAGAGAGCTGTAGCTAATGTTTTATTAAGTTCTTGCAATGTGCCACTACAGGACCAAGGTGGATTCAAATTTTTTGAGTACTAACCCCTCTAATGAAGTTTATGAGAAATTTGTTGTGAAGGAAGTTTTCAAGGGTCAAAAGAGGAGGATGATATATGATCAAGAAGAGTGAAAAGTCTAAGCTTGGGGATGCCCCCGTGGTTCATCCCTGCATATTTCAAGAAGACTCAAGCGTCTAAGCTTGGGGATGCCCAAGGCATCCCCTTCTTCATCAACTTATCAGGTTCCTCCCCTGAAACTATATTTTTATTCGGTCACATCATATGTGCTTTACTTGGAGCGTCTGTGTGTTTATTTTCGTTTTGTTTATTTGAATAAGATCGGATCCTAGCAATCCTTGATTGGGAGAGATACACGCTCCGCTTTTTCATATGAACATTTGTTCTTCGTTTTACTTTAATGTTCAATGATAAAATTTGGAAGCTACAATACTTATCTTTATTTGGTTGGAAGCAGAAAATGCCTCATATGTCTTGGATAATTTGATACTTGGCAATTGTTTTAAGCTCTCAAGTAGATCATAAGTTTTTGCATGTAGTTTAAACCTATTAGTGGAGAACTACCGTAAAGCTTGTTAAAATTGGTTTGCATAATTGATCTCTCTTAAGGTCTAGATATTTTACGGTAAAAGTGTTTGAGCAACAAGGAAGACGAGTGTAGAGTATTATAATGCTTGCAATATGTTCTATGTAAGTTTTCTTTGTACCGGTTCATACTTGTGTTTTCTTCAAACAACCTTGCTAGCCTAAGCCTTGTATCGAGAGGGAATACTTCTCATGCATCCAAAATCCTTGAGCCAACCACTATGCCAATTGTGTCCACCATATCTACCTACTATGTGGTATTTCCTGCCATTCCAAAGTAAATTGCTTGAGTGCTACCTTTAAACAATTCAAAATGCTTCTCAATTTGTGTTAATGTTTCATAGCTCATGAGGAAGTATGTGGTGTTTAGCTTTCAACCTTGTCATTTACTTTTGACGGACTCTCACATGGACTAGTGGCACATCCGCTTATCCAATAATTTTGCAAAAAGAGCTGGCAATGGGATTCCCCAGTCCCAAATTAATTAACTTAAATAGACACTCCTCCATGGTTTGTGATTGATGGACGGCACCCGAAGGATTCGGTTAGCCATGGCTTGTGTAAGCAAAGGTTGGGGGAGTGTCATCATCATAATAAAACTAAAATAAAAAGGCACTCCTTCATGGTATGAGATTGTTGGCAGGCACCCGAGGATTCGGTTAGCCATGGTTTGTGTAAGAAAGGTTGGAAGGAGTGCCACATAAATATGCAAATAATTCATGGGAGCCGCTCTTGAGAATCCGGTTGGCGAGGTAGTTAGAGTGCCCACTACCATTCGTTGACAACAACAAACACCTCTCAAAACTTTACTTTTTATGCTCTCTCTATGTTTTCAAAACCAAAGCTCTAGCACAAATATAGCAATCAATGCTTCCCTCGTAGAAGGGCCATTCTTTTACTTTATGTTGAGTCAGTTTACCTACTTCCTTCCACCTTAGAAGCAAACACTTGTGTCAACTGTGCATTGATTCTTACATACTTGCATATTTGCATTCATCATATTACTTTATGTTGACAATATCCATGAGATATGCATGTTGAAAGTTGAAAGCAACCGCTGAAACTTATATCTTCCTTTGTGTTGCTTCGATGCCTTTACTTTGAATCTATTGCTTTATGAGTTAACTCTTGTGCAATCTTTTGATGCTTGTCTTGAAAGTACTCTTTATGAAAAGTTTTGCTATATGTTATCTACTTGTTAGCAACTATAGATCATTGCCTTGAGTCACTTCATTCATTTCATATGCTTTGTAATAGTATGATCAAGGTTATGTAAGTAGCATGTCACTACGAAATTATTCTTTTTATCGTTTACCTGCTCGGGACGAGCAGGAACTAAGCTTGGGGATGCTGATACGTCCCCGACGTATCCATAATTTCTGTCGTTCCATGATTGTTTTATGACAATACTTACATGTTTTGCTTGCACTTTATGATGTTTTTATGCGTTTTCCGGAACTAACCTATTAACAAGATGCCACGGTGCCGGTTCATGTTTCTGCTTGTTTTTGGTTCCGGAAAGGCTGTTCGGGCAATATTCTCGGAATTGGACGAAATCAACGCCAAACCTCCTATTTTTCCCGAAAGGCTCCGGAACACCGAAGAAGAGTCGGAGAGGGGCCGGGGGGCCACCACACCACAAGGCGGCGCGGGCCGGACCTCGGCCGCGCCGGCCTAGGGTGTGGCGCCCCCGAGTGCCCCCTGCGCCGCCTCTTCGCCTATAAAATCCCTTTCGACCTAAAAACACCGTACCAATTGACGAAACTCCAGAAAGACTCCAGGGGCGCCGCCACCGCCGCGAAACTCCAATTCGGGGGACAGAACTCTGTTCCGGCACCCTGCCGGAACGGGGAAGTGCCCCCGGAAGCCATCTCCATCAACGCCACCGCCTCCATCATGCTCCGTGAGTAGTTCCCCCATGGACTACGGGTTCTAGCAGTAGCTAGTCGGTATTCTCTCCTCCATGTACTTCAATACAATGATCTCATGAGCTGCCTTACATGATTGAGATTCATCTGATGTAATCGGTGTTGTGTTTGTTGGGATCCGATGGATGATACATTATGATTAGTCTATCTATAAAGTTTGTGAAGTTATTGTTGCTGCAATCTTGTTATGCTTAATGCTTGTCACTAGGGCCCGAGTGGCATGATCTTAGATTTGAGCTCTATACTTATTGCTTAGATTGTATCTACAAGTTGTATGCACATGTCACTGTCCGGAACCAATGGCCCCGAAGTGACGAAATCGGGACAACCGGAGGGGATGGCGGTGATGTGAGGGACACATGTTTTCACGGAGTGTTAATGCTTTGCTCCGGTACTCTATTAAAAGGAGTACCTTAATATCCAGTAGTTTCCCTTGAGGCCCGGCTGCCACCGGCTGGTAGGACAAAAGATGTTGTGCAAGTTTCTCATTGCGAGCACATACGACTATATACGGAAAACATGCCTACATAATTAATAATCTTGATGTTCTATCTTAATGCTTTGATTCCTATCAATTGCCCAACTATAATTTGTTCACCCAACACTTGTCACTTATTGGAGAGTTACCACTAGTGTAGATCGCTGGGAACCCCGGTCCATCTCTCATCATTATATACTCGTTCTACATGTCATTGGAAGTAGTACCAACTATTTTCCGGTGCCATTGCTCTCATATTGCTATTACTGCTGCTGTGTTACTTTTACTACTGCTCTCATATTACTGCTACTTTCACATCACCCCTGTTGCTAGTGCTTTTCCAGTGCGGCTGAATTGACAACTCAGTTGTTAAGACTTATAAGTATTCTTTACCTCCCCTTGTGTCGAATCAATAAATTTGGGTTATACTACCCTCGAAGACTATCGCGATCCCCTATACTTGTGGGTTATCAGCTGCTTCAGCACAGAACATCAGCGTGGAGACCTACATATCTCCGTACTTCAACACATACAACCTACTGCACACATGGAACGGTGAGTTCTGGACATGGGGCATTGGGCAGCACTATAGGGATATATGGTCGGATAAATCCACCATATGGGTTCCGGACCCGACGTTGAAGAGGACCGCGAAGGGTCGACGCCAATCTCACCGTCATAGAATGACATGGACCATAGTCAGACGGGAGAACCGCGCCGTTGTCGCATTTGCAGATGTCCCGGTCATGCGCGAAGGGAATGCCCTTACCGTAGCAACAACAACCCGGCTTGATGTAATTTGTTAATGTGTTGTAATAAATTTACAATAATTTGTACTCATGATTTGTTGTAACATATTTATAATTATTTGTACTCATGAGTTGTTGTAATAAATTTATAATTATTTGTGCTTATGATTTGTTGTAATACTTTCTAACATATTTATACTTATTATGTGTGTACAAGTGATGACGTCGCAGTTACCAGACCTTTTAGAGTCGTCGTTTGATGCCGATCACCGTTGTCAACAATGGTTGGACCCGAACACCCACTTCGACCCCCCTCACACCTTCAGGTTACACGGCATCAAACATAGGTTGAATGTTCACGATCGTTATATGGATCACTTGCGTGCTCACGGACTTCTTTCATATTCCAAGCTTACATCAAGCACAGAGAAGTTTATGTTGGACCCGTCTCTTATGTCAGCCCTTGTTGATCGATGGAGACTTGAGACCCACACTTTTCATTTACGTTGTGGGGAATTGACGCCTACCCTAAAAGATGTGTCCATGATTACTGCTCTTCCTATCATTGGTAATCCAGTGGCCCCCCAAGCATATTCTAGTAATTGGCCGGACCAGGTTGAAGCACGGCTTGGTGTTCCATTTCCTGCTAACACTAGCAGTGGACAGCGTCCTAGGGGTGTGCCTCTGAGCTGGCTAGTCACCCATTTTGCTAACTTACCTGCCCATGCAGATAATGTCACGTTGTCACGGCATCTATTTGCATATGTATTGTATCTCTTAGGTATAATGTTCCCTTCGTCACCTCACATGGTGACGTTGTTCTTCCTAGTTTAAGTAAAATTGCCCAACAGATAGTAGAAGAACCCTTACCTCCCGGGCCCGTATACAGCTTTGGTTCAGCCATGCTTGCTCATACATACAGGGGGTTATGTCACGCCACCTAGAAAAAATCTAAGGCCACATACTTGCATGACAAGCGTGATATGTTGAGAACTGTTACGTACATATTATTATTATTTCTATCTATGTATGACCTAAGTATGAGACATATTTCTATAATTTCGCATAATAATTCAACAAGTACTTCAAAATAAGATACATCAACATGCAAAAAATTCAACATAAAATTAAGTTACTACCGAAATGAAGATACATCGGCACTGCCAACATCACAACTTAAAATAAACGCTACGAGTAACATTATAAGCTTCACTTTTTTCCCTTCTTCTTGCTCTTCGATGATGAACTAGCCTTGCCCTTCTTACTCGGTGGCATAAAATCGTCGTCCGAGTCAACGCAAGCGGATGCAGCGCTTTTTCCCTTGAAATATTCATTGCTCTTGGCCAGGCTCCTCGGCGTGAAGACTTCTTCGTCATCCTCCGTCGAGGAAGCCCATGTAAATGGATACCTTAGAAATTCTTCTTGTTCCTTCTCATCCTTTGGTTTCTTCTTCTCAAACCTTGCTTGCAACCTAAGAAGCTCTTGTCGTATTTCCACCGGAGTTCGGCCAGGCATACCTGCGTGCCTAGAAAAAAGCTTGCCTACCTCAACGAGGAGGGTCACATTCGTGACCAGATCTTCGACATTGTCTATGTTATTGGCACTCATAACTGAAGAAGCACAGGAGATAAGAGGAGCAACCATACGTGCAGTAAAACTACGATCGCCACGAGAAGCCATCTTGGGGCGACTTCGATTGTGTACAACAAATGAATGCCCGGGGAGGGGTTTTATAGCACGCGGCTCAGAGAAAAGGCAGGAAATCTTGGCGGGAATTCATGGCGCGAAATTTTGGTGGGAAAAAATAAGGCGGGAACTTTAGGCGGAAAAATTTACGCACGAACTTTGTGAGGGAAATCAACATTTATTATTAATACATCTGCCGAAATAAAGATGGAAATATAACTTTAATTAAAATACGGCTAATCACTACAACGGAATTTAAGATACAACGCGAAAGTAAAGCAGAAATTGAAATACGTAGTTACTACAACAGACTAGTTGAATGCCCGTGCGTTGCTACGGTCTCTCTTTTATCCACGACCCATATAATGCATATGAATATTTACATGTATAAAAAAGATAGCACATAGTATTGTGAAAATATTAAGATTCCACTTTACTTAAACTTCGTCAACCAATATCTACTCGATGTAGCATTTTTGATATTCTCGTACAATAATATATGTTATCTTCAGCTTCATTTGCTTAGTACTTAAGCAAATGTTCCAAAACTTTATTTCTTGGCTTGTAATCACCCTACACCAGCAATATTTGTCATTAGCACGAAGATTCCACGTGGGAATATGAAAAATGTGCAATATAGAATGCTCACCTTGCAAACTGAATAAACAACCCTTTAGTTATGGTCATCTATAGAAGGGTGATTCTCTCTTTGATTATGTAAAACCCGGTAAGTTTTGATTGCCTTCAAGTCAAGCATCATCGGTGTTAGGATATTTTTCTCCATAACCGAATTTGATCTAAAAAAAACTATATGGTAAATGAAATAAAAAAAATCCTTAAATTTCTACAGAAAGAATACACTTTGAACAATTAGTTAATCATAATAGCTAGAGGCCGCCTTGTTGCCTCATCTCCAACGGCCTAGCATGGCTTCGCCCCTCCGCCTCCTCTCCCATACATTGTCTCTCAAGTTTGACACCAACGTTGACGGTCTCGCCCATATCGACCACATCCCGCTTTGACCGAACGGGCATCCGATACATCCCTCATGGGTGCGGTGATAGGGCAGAGGACTTGGTGTGTGTGGGGTGGCGGTCTCCTCTCTCACATCTGTACCGCAAGGTTTACCGGTGCAAGTTTAAGTATCTATCTCATTTACTTGTACAAATACGTTGAATAAAAAAAGATATAACACAGTAAGAAATAGAAACCAAGGAGAAACAAATGAAGCTAACCGTGAAACTTTCTAGAGATTCCCTTGTGCGCCCGGAAAGTGACAAAATCTTGGTTACAGGGATTATAAAGCCGATGCAATGTGATAATAAAGTTATAATTCACAAGCATTGAAAGATATGATGATAAATATTTAATGAAATTGTTAAAGACCTAGGAGCCTGACCCGCTACACCTGACAAAGGACGCATGAGACATTTTGCTTACATAATTTGGGACTGAATGCTGCACCTTACGAAGCACACATCAGATGCCCTGTTGATAATTCAGTACATGTTCATCTGCAAATAACAATCACCTTGTTTAGCGTAGAAAATAAAATTTCGTAATGGTAATAGAAACATCATGTATGCTATCCTTTTGTGTCCAATTAAACATTAGAGCAGCAAAAAAACTCCGGAGCAAAAAATAAATTATATTTTGCTCTCCTTCGTTTTGGATCACAAACCAGATAGTAACCAAAGTGAGCATACATGTTTATTGTAGTACTGTATGACAGTACAACTTACGTGGTATATTCCATGAAACATTTTGCAAAATGGAAATCACAGAAGATTACCTACAAAGGCTAGGGTGCAAGAGGATCGAAGAATGGAACCTGTATAGATTTACACAGACTCCACCCAAATAACACCCAAATATGTAGTTCTGCTTTCCGTCTTTCCTCCTGAATATGTAAAGAGAAAAAAAAAGTGCAAGAGTCTCTGAGAAAATAGAGTAGCTGCACCGTGCCAAGCAACATGACAATGAGAGGGCTTCTGGTGGCAGGCGATTGTGTCGGCACACTGAAAACATTACATAAACATCATGGCAAATGGCTTGCATACATAGCTGATACTACAAATGAGTAGAATGAGATTGTGGTACCTCCTATCTCAACCTTCTCCCGTGACTGAATGAAAATGTGTACGTTAAGTAGCATCATAGGTTCGATATTCAACTTTGATTGGGCATTTTCTTTGCCCACAAATTAGATGTCGACATTGATTAAGAAATGGACAGAGAACTCGAAGTCCAACCACAAAGGACTGAAAATCCGATATGCGCATCATTATCCACGATGTGAGCTCAAAATTGTATCTTCATTTTAAATACACATACTTGATCTTGAATCGGAAAGTTGGAAATTGAAAGGTTTAACTCAATAACACAACCTCCAGGTAGAGAGCTTCTCCCGGAGAGTTAATAGCATAAAACCACCATTTTGATGATGAAATTTACCATCTACCATCACTTTACGTTGCGGAACAAAAAACCACCACATTTTGCTAATTTTTACGAATTGACACAATTTCTAACCTGCCGACCCCACCCAAGATGCTGACATGGAACTTTCCGGATGGAAAGAGTTGACAGACCTTAACGAATTCCCGTTAAGCAGCTCCGTAATAAATAATAGTGGTACTATTTCCGTCCGGCGGTTAGCCAAGATCTGAGATGGGCTTAAAAAAAGTGATGGCCCACGACTGGGTCATCTTCTTCCTTCCGGTCCACCACCATCGTCTCCGACACAGCTGAGCGCCGCTGCCGGCACGCTCCTGCTCGCGGACTACCTCACCGAGCGCCGCTGCCCGTAGGCCCCTACCTCTGGGCCTCCACAACACGAGCGCCGCCGGCCCCTGCTCCACTCGTGCACTCGCGGCGGCCCAGCCATGGAAGAAAGCGCTCGTTGGTGCCATTATGTGAAGCTCCCCGCGTAAAAAAATTCAGCACCACAGTTCGGCCTCGTCGTCTTCTCTGTTTCCCCCGAAGGAATCGAGCGCAGGTGATTCCAATCTCCGGCATCGCCATGTTCTTATCCGCGTCTGGTCAAACTCGATGTGGTCCATAAATTCCGTGCCTGCGCGAGAGGATGGTTCCCTTCCAGCGCTGCCTCCCTCAACTCGCCACCGCCCGGATCAGGTCCACAAACTGCTCGCTCTCCTCCCGGAACCGCGCCGCCGCCATGTCCGTCTGCCGATGGCAGTTAGAAGGGGGCATACCAATTGTGAGGCATGGGGCGGGGGGGGGGGCGCTGGTGGCCTCAGCCAGCGTTGGCATGGCTGGTGGCCTCCTAGCCGGCTGCGAGGACCGAGCCGCGCCGGGAGCCGTCGGTGCCGAGGATTTCTCGGGCGGGGCTAAGGAGTGGGCGGAGGGGACGACAGGGGTGAGATTTTTCATTTTCCCCCCATATTATCCCAAGATCCCCAACGGCCGTCACCTCTTTCCGTTAGGGGAGTGCCACGTCAGCATTTTGGGTGGGGTTGGCTTGTGTCAATTCGCCTCCAATCATCGATTAGCGCATTCAGCAAAAAATCTTGCAAAATGTGGTGGTTATTTGTCCTGCAAATGTAAAGTAGTGGTATATGGTAAATTTCACCATCAAAGTGGTGGTTTTATGCTATTAACTCTCTCCCGGATGACCTCAAAAAATGCAAAGGATCCACTGCAGTCAAAGCCAACGGCTGCAGCCTGACACGTAACACAATTATTTTCCTCCCAGGTGGCCGGCATAGGCAGTGCCCATCTTCAATAGCGGCGGACTACGGAATAGTAAAGAAAAAAAATCAGATGAGGAGATCGTAGAAAATAATATATCAAATTTAAATGAGAATCTAGCCGAAATACAATGGAGCTTCTATTGCGGTGGAAGAGCACCCTCGAACGCCACATAGCATGCGCCGCCGCGCTCCTCCCAGGCCTCGCCTAGCTTGATCGTCGCCACGCAGGTTGGGAACGCCATGCTCCCTTCTACTTCCATGCACATACAATGATGTGTGTGCTCCCGACCACGCGTGAGGGCGGCGGCGGCGGAGAGCTAACCCAGTAATGCTACACCTAGGAAACAATTTTCGGAAGGAGCCCTATGCGATGACGTGTGACGTTATGTTGATGCCAGGTCACTTGAAAATGTCTATTTGCTCTGTTATGCTGTCACGAGCTTGTCCATGAGGAGGACATCGCAGTGGCCGAGAGCCGATCTTGCTCGCGGTACCTCTTCGAGCGCCTCCGGCTTCGCCGCTTCTCGTTGGCCTCATTGTCGGCACCCACCGTCAGAGCCTTGGCCTTGGTCTCCGCGAGTCGGCGACGACCAACCGTGAGATGCAGTTGTGGCAGGCCGGCGGCTGCAGCATGATCCTGAACGTGATTGGCTTGATGTGGCAGCAGAGCGCCAGCACGCAGGCGGCGCATAGCTGGTGCTTGAAGTCTAGCACCTCGATGCTGCACACCTCCAGACTGTCCTCTTTCTGGTTGTCGACGGCGCCATAGTCAGAAGAGGAGGACGGGTGCACGTACGCTTGTACGGCGACAGCAGGGATACCCCTTGAGGATATTCTTCTCGCGCCCCATGTTTGCATACACCATGTTTGCATACATGAGCGCCTGTCTCCAGGAATGCCATTGCTTCCGCCTCCAGCTCACCGGTGAACTTCAGCTGCAACAGCCACATCATGGACTCCGTGGTCGCCGGGTTTAGCAGCACCGTGCATGCCTGTTGCGTCGCGTCCTAGGAGTCCTCCGTCTGGGAGAGAAGGTAGAGCTCTTTCCATAAATTATTTTTGTAGGTGTAACATTATTAGGAGCTAACTCTGGCTCCGGTCTGTCTCACAACACACGTTTATGGGAAGAAAGGGAGCGAGGAAACCGGATCAAACTGGACTATACGGGGAAAGATATTATGCACCACATAAATTTTGTATACTGGAGTGACATACATGGCAAGAAAATATCTCTTGTTTAATTTTTGTATACCATAATTAGAGACAATATGTGGAGGATCGCGACTTACTTTGAAAAGCGATCGGACGAACAGGTGTTAATCAGACCGTGAGATTAGATCGATTTAAATTGGACGGACGAGATGTTTTCAATGACGACCATCAAAGTGCGTTGAGTGTCAAACGATCAACTCCCATTTAATAGTAAAGATCACTCTATATGCCCTGCGTCCAGCGTGGCCATTTTCCAGTCTTGTCGCCGCGTTCTTCTGCTGCATGCGCCTCAGCAGCCCTTTCTCTTAATCTCTTCCTTTCCGCTTCACGGGCCTCCCTGCGCACCTCTTCCTCCGCATACCTACGTGCAGCCTCATCATCCATCCGCTTCTGATTTATCTCACGATTTCGAGCTTTCTCTGCCCTTAATTTTTGTATCTGTCTCTCTCTCACTGCTTTATCATTAGCAATGGCCTGTTCCCTACGCTCCTCCTCATGGAACCTTGCCCATGCACGCCGTTGTTTTTCCTCCACCTCAAGGCGCGCCCAATCCAGCTGCTCCTGGTCTATCCAGTGAAACCAGTTGCAAAGGGGCGGGGGAGACTGCAACAAAAATAAGACGGTTAATAAACGAAAATTAATGAAACATACCGCAGGCCTCGAGGATTTTTAATCATGCTTTTAAAACATACCGCGAGCCTCGAGGACGATGAGCTTGTTCGTGCGGGTGGATCATGATCATAATAAGCGCACATGAAATATTTCATGCCGAACTTATCAGAAAAATCCACCACCTCCTTCACCTTCGCAAGGTGGCCGCACCAACACCTCTCTGCTGTAACACCCGGTGGCAAGCTTGCATTCTTCCCCTTCATCGGCCTAAAATCTTGGTCCGAGCAAGGCACACTCATGCTGGCTAAGGTATAACGACTTGTCACTTGTGTACCAAATAACACGGATGGCTGTTTTTATAGAGAACTGGACAGATCGAGCGGGAGAATTAGGCGGGAAATTACTGCAATCAACAAAAAGCGAAGCAATCATCAAAAAGCGAAGCGTGAGAATGCGTGCGCGTGGGTATCAGTGCGCAGGCCTGCTGGCTGTGTCCCCCGGCCTAGGTACTTTCCGCCACGGCTGGTGGAGGCAGGCGCCACGCCAGCGTGCCGCCGCACCCTGTGGCGGCAGGGCCCACCTGGCTCGACGGCGCGACGGACGGCGACCATGGTGACGGACGAGCCACCACACGCGACGGCGGCAGGGCCTGCCGCCACAGCCGGCGGCGGCACCCGCCACATGTCGCCTGGCTAGCGTGCCGCCGTGGTACTTTTGCCATTTTCACCGAGAGGTGGTCCTTTTTGCCATTTCACTGGGGCAGGTGGTCCTTTTTGATAAAAATTCCCCAAAATCACTTTGATTTTGTTGAGTTGGAGGTGAATAACATCTCGCAAATTTCACATGAGGAAAATAGCATCCTCGCCGGCCAATCCCGGACGATTGGGACCTAGCAACGTGGGGTGGCTAGGAAGTGGAGCGTGGTCTCGAGGACGTTGTCGAGCACTTGGTCCGGCGGCGGCGTGGCGCGCGGCGCTTGGGCAGGGCCTGGTCCTCACCCTCCCCCGACATGGCGCGCGCGGAGGAGTGCGCGGAGGTGGGGGGTGGGGGCGGCTGTTCTTGGCCAGTTCGCCGCCCAGTTCTTGGAGGCGACGATGGGCGCCACGGCAGGCTCCAGGACGGAGGAGATCAAGAAGGAGCTCCTTCTCAGCCGGAGGGTGGTCGACGTGGGGCTCGAGAGGTGGCTGCGGAAGGTGGAGGCGCTCGCGGAGCTCGCGTGGTTCACGGAGCTGTGCTCCAACGAGGATTCGGAGGTGCCCCTCGAGCTCTTCGAGTGCGCGTTCCGGGCTCTGGAGGGCGCCTGCTCTGATGAACTCGACCGCGTTGGCACCGATGCCAGGAGGTTCTGGATTGGTCCAGTGGCCGTGGTAGAGACGAGGAGGAAGAAATGATGCGGCGGAGGTTGTGGATGGCGAGGAAGAAGCGATGGGAAGGAGCGGCAGGGAATTTAATGCTAATCAATGTCACGCGCCGGTGAGCAGAGAAATACACACCACATAACTCATATACGTGCCAGGAAAATACACATGCATTAGACAGATGTTGCTTTCGGATTGGCTGCACTTTCATCCTCGCGCCACCCGGGTTCCGTTAGCTATTTCCGCCTCGCCGGCAGACTTTAATGAAAAAGAGATTTTCAAAACCGTAATGCAGTCTGGACCGGATGGTTTCCCAGCGAAATTTTATCAAACTTTCTGAGAGGTCAAAAAAATAGACATTATTGCTTTGTTTGATAGTTTTCGGTGGGGAGAGTTACTGTTATTTCATCTCGATTATGGCACTATCATACTTCTACTGAAAAAGTAAAACACTATTTAAATTCAGCAATACAGGCCAATTTATTTACTTAAAAGCTTCAATTTTTTCACAAAAGTGGGTACAAATAGGGTTACCAAGGTAGCACACGTCGTAATTAGACCCACATAAACATCGTTTTTGCTAGGTAGAAATATTTTTGAAGGGGTACTTATCCTTCATGAGACTACACTACGGGAACACGCCGAGGTGCTGACGGCCAGATCCTGTGCCGACGGCAAAATATCGGGGCCGACGATATAGGGCCCGTTCCGGCCAGTCCAGCAGGCAAACCGTCGGCATAGGAAATCCGTCCGCACAAGAAGGTTTATGCCGACGGCAACCGTCGGCATAGTTTCGGCCGTCGGCACAGCCTCTCCGCTGTGACGGCGAGGTAACAGCGTCAGGTCTGTACCGACGGCCGGCACATATTTCAGCCCTGTGCCGACGGCAAAGCAGTCGGCATAGCTATTTTCCCTTTTACCACATTAATCTTCGAAAAATCATAACTAAATCATTATAATTCAGAAAAATACAAATAATACATCAAAATTTTCAGAAAAATAATATCTATCTTGGAAAAATATCAAACTCGTAATATTGCAAATATCTCAAAAACCTTCTAAAAAATGAGCTATCATGTCCTGTGTTTCATGGCTTTCACGCCGAATATTCAATGTTATGGCTAGAGTCATCGCATAGTTTGTGATAATGTGCTCATATTGTGCACACATGTGCATCTTGAAATATCTTACAATATTGCAGGAGGAAGTTTTCCATTTCATCGCACGAAAAAACATTTTTTATTTTTGAGGTGCCGACAACGGGGTGTTTTATGAAGCAACCACCAAATTAAAGTTTCACAGTGGTAGCAACACATTTTTCAAAAATACTAGACCACCTAAGATGGAAAATTTCTCAACCGGTGTATCTAGAACCTTTACGTCCACCTCTCATGAAAAAGACAAATTCATGCCGAATTGGTAGAAGGCCAACCAGATTTAAACTACAGGTACATGATATAATGTTCAAGATTTTCGTAAAAATCATTTTTACGTTCACAACATGTTATTTCATCAGAGATCCAGTGCAAGTTTAGCGAGCCTCATCCCCGGACAAAGGATCTTCATGCCCACCGTTTTGAATATAGGTTGAAATAGGTATAACAAATTTGAAAACGTAAAACCAAACAATGTGAAACCTTCGCCTGGTGTCATATTATGTGTCATAGTTGCAAGGAAAAATATTAAAGTTGGAAAATCGTAAACATTACGAAAAATCCTTCACAAAATGAGCTATCACGTTCGAGGTTTCATGACATTTAGGTCAAACGACCAATGTTATGGATAGAATCGGGGCATAGTTTGTGATAATGTGCCCATATTGTGCACACATGTGCATCTTGATATGTATTATGATGTTGCAGGAGGAAATTTTCCTTTTCATCGAATGAAAAAACCATTTTCCATTTTTGAGGTGCCGAAAATGAGGTGTTTTATGAAGCAACCACCAAATTAAAGTTTCACATTGGTACCAACACATTTTGAAAAAATACTAGACCACTGATACGTCTCCAACGTATCTATAATTTCCTATGTTCCATGCTAGTTTTATGACATTACCTACATGTTTTGTTCACACTTTATGATGATTTTATGCATTTTCCGGAACTAACCTATTAACGAGATGCCGAAGTGCCAGTTCCTGCTTTCTGCTGTTTTTGGTTTCAGAAATCCTACTAAGGAAATATTCTCGGAATTGGACGAAATCAACGCCCAGTATCTTATTTTTCCACGAAGCTTCCAGAACACCGGAGAGACACCAGAGGGGAGCCAAGGGGGCCCCACACGCCAGGGCGGCGCGGCCAAGGGGTGGGGCGCGCCCCCCTATTGTGTGGCCCCACCAGGGCCCCTCCGAGGCTGCCCTTCCGCCTACTTAAGGACTCCGTCGCGAAAACCCTAAAGAAATAAGCCACGATACGAGAAAAGTTCCAGAGCCGCCGCCATCGCGAAGCCAAGATTCGGGGGACAGAAGTCTCTGTTCCGGCACGCCGCCGGGACGGGGAATTGCCCCCGGAAGGCATCTCCATCGACTCCATCGCCATCTTCATCGCCGCTGCTGTCTCCTATGATGAGGAGGGATTAGTTCTTCCCTGAGACTGAGGGCTCTACCGGTAGCTATGTGGTTAATCTCTCTCTCTCTCTCATGTACCTCAATACAATGATCTCATGAACTCCCTTGCACGATTGAGATCCATATGATGAGCTTTGTATCACTATTAATCTGTGTGCTACTCTAGTGATGTTATTAAAGTAGTCTATTCCTCCTTCATGATGTAATGTGGACAGTGTGTGCATCATGTAGTACTTGGCGTAGGTTATGATCGTGATCTCTTGTAGATTGTGAAGTTAACTATTACTATGCACTCTAGAGTTACTTTATATGAATTCCGGAATTACTCTCTATGGTGTGACGAGTGACAGTGTTTGCATCTTGTGTGATTCCTTTATGACGTTGTGGAGATTGTTTACTCCGGCTTGAGGGTGCTCTCGTAGCCCTACACAATGAATGGTGTTTGTTATCCAACAATAGAGTCTTTGAAAGTAGTACAAAGGAAGAGAACTTATTTATTATGTGATCAATGTTGAGAGTGTCCACTAGTGAAAGTATGATCCCTAGGCCTTGTTTCCAAACATCGAATCTCCGTTTATTTACTGTTCTGCTGCATGTTTACTCGCTGCCATATTTTATTCAGATTGCTATTACCACTCATATACATCCATACTACTTGTATTTCACTATCTCTTCGCCGAACTAGTGCACCTATACATCTGACAAGTGTATTAGGTGTGTTGGGGACACAAGAGACTTCTTGTATCTTAATTGCAGGGTTGCTTGAGAGGGATATCTTTGACCTCTTCCTCCCTGAGTTCGATAAACCTTGGGTGATTCACTTAAGGGAAACTTGCTCGCTGTTCTACAAACCTCTGCTCTTGGAGGCCCAACACTATCTACGGGAATAGAAGCGTGCGTAGACATCAAGCTATTTTCTGGCGCCGTTGCCGGGGAGGTAAGTTAAAAGGTATTCACATCCTCCGACTACTAATCTATTTCCTAGCACTGTTGCCGGTGTGTGAGTGCTCGAAGCTATCTCCTTTAGATTCTGCAATTATATCTTTTTGTTTCTTGTTTTTATTTTCACTAGTTAGGCATAATGGAAAACAACAAAAAATTTGGTGAGCTTTTTAATCTTTTTCCTGAGTTAGAATTGTTTGATGCGAAAATTAAAAAACCTATGGAACCTTATTTGCATGATAGTAGCAATGTTATTAGTATGAACGCAATTACTGCTAATGGTATGGAGAAGTCTAAGCTTGGGGAAGCTAGTTTTTATGATCTTTTTAGCTTCCCATCTTTAGGGGAGAAAATTTGCTCTGATAATACTTTATCTCCCATATGCCATAACTCTAATAATGCTTGTGATATTTTAAATCCACCTACTGAAAGTTTTCCTTTCAAGATACCCATGAAAATTATTGAACGTGTTATGGATAACCGTTATGAAGGGGATGGAACTGTCCATCCTGGAGATCATTTACTGTTTTTGCATGAATTATGCGGGTTATTCAAGTGTGCAGGTATCTCTATGGATGAAGTGAGGAAGAAACTATTCTCTATTTCGCTGTCTGGGAAAGCG
This sequence comes from Lolium rigidum, assembly GCF_022539505.1. Taxonomy (NCBI): domain Eukaryota; kingdom Viridiplantae; phylum Streptophyta; class Magnoliopsida; order Poales; family Poaceae; genus Lolium; species Lolium rigidum. Next base: position 142,459,335 of record NC_061509.1, on the reverse strand, counting down.
GCTCATTGGTATAAATTGCTGAAGAATAGTCATTCTCTGGGTAGGGAGGAAATTGTATCTCTCTTTTATTCTAAATTTTATCCTCCTCATGAAGTGCATATTGATAGGAATTACATTTATAACTTTTATCCTCATGATGGAGAGAGTATTTCCCAAGCATGGGGGAGATTGAAGTCACTAATGCTCAAATGTCCCATTCATGAGCTCCCCCGTAATGTTATTATTAATAATTTTTATGCAAGGCTTTCAGGACACCACAAGGACTATCTAGATGCCTGTTTGGAGGGATCTTTCACAAGCAAGGAGTTTGAAGCTAGGTGGGATCTTCTTGATCGGATTGAAGAGAACGCTGAAGATTGGGAGAACGACAAAGGTAGAGAGTCAGGTATAAATTATGATTATGAATGCATTGAAACTTTTATGGATACTGATAAAATTCGAAATATGAGTGCTACTTATGGTCTTGACTCTCAAGTTGTTGCAAATCTTTATAAAGCTTTTGCCTCTCATTTTGAATTGCCTAGGAAGAATTTTGATAAGTATCATGAACCTTTTAAAGATGCTTGCATGAAGGATGAAACTGTTATTAATGATTGCAATGAACACGTTCAAACTTCTGAAAATGCTATTTCCTATAAGCATGTTAATTTTTGTGGAATGCATAGACCTTGTGGAATTAATCAAATCGAAGATGAATATTGCATCATAGGAATGAAAAAACTAGAAAGTGGTCTAGGGCTCTAGATGATCTTGGTGAAAAAGTTTGTGCCCTCTATCCTTTTATTTGTGAACTTTGCCATAAAGTGGGTCATTTTAATTTTCAATGCTCCTTCAATGATAATTCGAACCCCATGAGTGCTACAAATTTGTATTGTGATGATGAAATTACTCCTAATCAGCATGATGAACTTACTTCATTTTTGAAGTGTGAAGAGTTATCAAGAAAAAATTCTTTGTTAGATATTAACGATCTTGATATTGATGATGTCCTGCATGGGTGTCTTTCTTATTGCATTAATAATTGCCATACAAATACTTACATATGGAATATCTTAGAAGATGACACCTTGCCAAACTATGATAGGACCGCTGTGTGTTTTGAACTTATTAATGAAAAGGAGGAATCCTCCCAAGTTTCTTCTATTGTTTCTGGAAATAAATCAGGTTATGTGGAGAAGCCTCCCTTCAAGCCTCTCCCTCCTGAAGAAGGGAACGAGGAGAAGGAGAAGAAGAAGAAGAAGAAGGGAACGAAGAAGAAGAAGAAGAAGAAGAAGAAGAAGAAGAGGAGGAATAAAAAGAAAGAGGTAACGGCATATCCCCGCGTGTATGAGATAACGATAGGTAACCGTAAGTATGTTGCTCCTAATGATTATTATGATAATGAATCTGAGTACAATGATCTTCCTATGCCCTTTACCCATATTAGTGATCATGATTTGGAAGAGCACACTACCTTTTATATTGGAAATCTCTTTGGTACTGATTATGAAAGTAATGATGTTAGCACTATTCATGTTCCCTCAAACTTTGATATTGAAAGCTCTAAGCTTGGGGATGTGGTGCTTGAAGATCCTATATTTGAGACCTTTACTTTTAGTGAAAATGATGATATTATACATTCTGATTTGGATAATCGTTATAGAGATGGATATGACACATGTTATAATTATCCTTATGAAACTTGTCATAGTTATGATGGGATTGCCAAAAACCATTCCCTTAGTATGCAACTTGTTTACCATGTTCAAATTCTTGATAATGATCCTGCTCCAATTACTATTAATGAGAAGAGTTTTTCTTATGCCAAAAATAATGATACTTTTATGCACATGAACCATGATAAGAATGTTTTAAGTGATGGATATATTGTGGATTTCATCAATGATGCTACTAAAAGTTATTATGAGAGAGGGAAACATGGCTATATGCATATTAATAATATTAAGTTTCCCCTCTTTATGTTGATAATTTTGAAGTTGCGCTTGTATTGCCTTCTTATGCTTGTCACTTTGTTCTTCATGGATTTATTTGTGTACAAGATTCCTTTTCATAGGAAGTGGGTTAGGCTTAAATGTGTTTTGAATTTGCTTCTTGATGCTCTCTTTTGCTTCAATTCTTATTTCTTACGCGAGCATCATTAAAATTGATGAGCCCATCTTAATGGCTATAAAGAAAGCACTTCTTGGGAGATAACCCATGTTTTTATTTTGCTACTGTTTTGTTGTGTCTTGGAAGTTGTTACTACTGTAGCAACCTTTCCTTATCTTTATTTTATTGCAATGTTGTGCCAAGTGAAGTCTCTAATAGAAGGTTGATACTAGATTTGGATTTCTGCGCAGAAACAGATTTCTATCTGTCACGAATTTGGTCAGGGCTCTCTGTAGGCAACTCAGAAAAATCTGCCAATTTACGTGCGTGTTCCTCACATATGTACGCAACTTTCATTAGTTTTGAGCTTTTTCATCTGAGCAAGTTAAGTGCCCCAGAAAAATTCGTCTTTACGGACTATTCTGTTTTGACAGATTCTGCCTTTTATTTCGCATTGCCTCTTTTGCTATGTTGAATGGATTTCTTTGTTCCATTAACTTCCAGTAGCTTTGGGCAATGTCCAGAACTGTTAAGAATGATTGTGTTACCTCTGAACATGTGAATTTTTGATTATGCACTAACCCTCTAATGAGTTTGTTTTGAGTTTGGTGTGGAGGAAGTTTTCAAGGGTCAAGAGAGGAGGATGATATACTATGATCAAGAAGAGTGAAAAGTCTAAGCTTGGGGATGCCCCCGTGGTTCATCCCTGCATATTTCAAGAAGACTCAAGCGTCTAAGCTTGGGGATGCCCAAGGCATCCCCTTCTTCATCGACAACTTATCAGGTCACCTCTAGTGAAACTATATTTTTATTCAGTCACATCTTATGTGCTTTACTTGGAGCGTCTGTGTGCTTTTATTTTCGTTTTGTTATTTTCATTCTCTGAATAAATTCATGCTTGTGTGGGAGAGAGACACATTCCGCTTTTTCATATGAACACTGGTGTTCTTAGTTCTATCTTTAATGTTCATGGCGGAGTTGAAAACCGTTTCGTTCATTGCTATTTGGTTGGAAACAGAAAATGCCTCATGTGGTAATTGGTATATGGTCTTGAATAATTTGATACTTGGAAATTGTTGTGCTCATATAGATCATGTTTAATCTCTTGCATCATGTACTATGTACCCATTAATGAAGAACTACATAGAGCTTGTTAAAATTTGGTTTGCATGATTGGTCTCTAGAGTCTAGATATTTTCTGGTTAAGGTGTTTGAAACAACAAGGAAGACAGTGTAGAGTCTTATAATGCTTGCAATATGTTCTTATGTAAGTTTTACTGTACCGGTTTATACTTGAGTTTGCTTCAAACAACCTTGCTAGCCTAGCCTTGTATTGAGAGGAATTCTTCTTGTGCATCCAAATCCTTGAGCCAAAAACTATGCCATTTGTGTCCACCATACCTACCTACCACATGGTATTTCTCTGCCATTCCAAAGTACATTACTTGAGTGCTACCTTTAAAATTCTATTCTTTGCCTTTACAATACATAGCTCATGGGAAAATAGCCTTAAAAACTACAGTGGTATTGAATATGTTGCTATGTGTCTTATTTCTTACAAGTTGCTTGTTGAGCAGTAACCATGTTTCTGGGGACGCCATCAACTTTTACACCTTTGTTGAATATCATGTGAGTTGCTATGCATGTTCGTCTTGTCTGAAGTAAGGGCGATTTTCATGATCAAATGGTTTGATTATGCATATTGTTAGATAAGAACATTGGGCCGCTAACTAAAGCCATGAATCATGGTGGAAGTTTCAGTTTGGACACAAATCCTCAATCTCTTATGAGAATATTATCTGTTGTTGAATGCTTAAGCATTAAAAGAGGAGTCCATTATATGTTGTCTATGTTGTCCCGGTATGGATGTCTGAGTTGAGAATAATCAAAAGCGAGAAATCCAATGCGAACTTTCTCCTTAGACCTTTGTACAGGCGGCATAGAGGTACCCCTTTGTGACACTTGGTTGAAACATATGTTATGCAATGATAATCCGTGTTAATCCAAGCTAATTAGGACAAGGTGCGAGCACTATTAGTAATCTATTCATGAGGCTTTCAACTTATAGGATGTCTTATACATAACACATATGAATTATTACTACCATTGACAAAATTGTTTCTATGTTTTCAAAATGAAAAGCTCTAGCACAAAAATAGTAATCCATGCTTCCCTCTGCGAAGGGCCTTTCTATTACTTTATGTTGAGTCAGTTTGCCTACTTCTTTCTATCTTAGAAGCAAACACTTGTGTCAACTCTGTGCATTGATTCTTACATGTTTACCTATTGCACTTGTTATATTGCTTTATGTTGACAACTATCCATGAGATATACATGTTACAAGTTGAAAGCAATTGCTGAAACTTAATCATCCTTTGTGTTGCTTCAATGCCTTTTAATTTGAATCTATTGCTTTATGAGTTAACTCTTATGCAAGACTTATTGATGCTTGTCTTGAAAATACTATTCATGAAAAGTCTTTGCTATATGATTCAGTTGTTTAGTCATTATCTTTACCATTGCTTTCAATCACTTCATTCATCTCATATGCTTTACAATAGTATTGATCAAGATCATGTTGGTAGCATGTCACTTAAGAAATTATCCTTGTTATCGTTTACCTACTCGAGGGCGAGTAGGAACTAAGCTTGGGGATGCTTGATACGTCTCCAACGTATCTATAATTTCTTATGTTCCATGCTAGTTTTATGACATTACCTACATGTTTTGTTCACACTTTATGATGATTTTATGCATTTTCCGGAACTAACCTATTAACGAGATGCCGAAGTGCCAGTTCCTGCTTTCTGTTGTTTTTGGTTTTAGAAATCCTAGTAAGGAAATATTCTCGGAATTGGACGAAATCAACGCCCAGTATCTTATTTTTCCACGAAGCTTCCAGAACACCGGAGAGAGACCAGAGGGGAGCCAGGGGGGCCCCACACGCCAGGGCGGCGCGGCCAAGGGGTGGGGCGCGCCCCCCTATTGTGTGGCCCCACCAGGGCCCCTCCGAGGCTGCCCTTCCGCCTACTTAAGGACCCCGTCGCGAAAACCCTAAAGAAATAAGCCACGATACGAGAAAAGTTCCAGAGCCACCGCCATCGCGAAGCCAAGATTCGGGGGACACAAGTCTCTGTTTCGGCACGCCGCCGGGACGGGGAATTGCCCCTGGAAGGCATCTCCATCGACTCCATCCCCATCTTCATCGCCGCTGCTGTCTCCTATGATGAGGAGGGATTAGTTCTTCCCCGAGGCTGAGGGCTCTACCGGTAGCTATGTGGTTAATCTCTCTCTCATGTACCTCAATACAATGATCTCATGAACTGCCTTGCACGATTGAGATCCATATGATGAGCTTTGTATCACTATTAATCTATGTGCTACTCTAGTGATGTTATTAAAGTAGTCTATTCCTCCTTCATGATGTAATGTGGACAGTGTGTGCATCATGTAGTACTTGGTGTAGGTTATGATCGCGATCTCTTGTAGATTGTGAAGTTAACTATTACTATGCACTCTAGAGTTACTTTATATGAACTCCGGAATTACTCTCTATGGTGTGACAGTGACAGTGTTTGCATCTTGTGTGATTCCTTTATGACGTTGTGGAGATTGTTTACTCCGGCTTGAGGGTGCTCTCGTAGCCCTACACAATGAATGGTGTTTGTTATCCAACAATAGAGTCTTTGAAAGTAGTACAAAGGAAGAGAACTTATTTATTATGTGATCAATGTTGAGAGTGTCCACTAGTGAAAGTATGATCCCTAGGCCTTGTTTCCAAACATCGAATCTCCGTTTATTTACTCGTTCGCTGCATGTTTACTCGCTGCCATATTTTATTCAGATTGCTATTACCACTCATATACATCCATACTACTTGTATTTCACTATCTCTTCGCCGAACTAGTGCACCTATACATCTGACAAGTGTATTAGGTGTGTTGGGGACACAAGAGACTTCTTGTATCTTAATTGCAGGGTTGCTTGAGAGGGATATCTTTGACCTCTTCATCCCTGAGTTCGATAAACCTTGGGTGATTCACTTAAGGGAAACTTGCTGCTGTTCTACAAACCTCTGCTCTTGGAGGCCCAACACTGTCTACAGGAATAGAAGCGTGCGTAGACATCAACCACCTAAGATGAACAATTTCTCAACCTGTGTATCTGGAACCTTTCCATCTATCCCACATGAAAAAGACAAACTCCCGCCGAATCGGTAGGAGGCCGACCATATTTGAACTACAGGTGCATGATATATTGCTCAATATTTTTTGTAGAAATCATTTTTAGGTTCACAACATGCTATTTCATCAGAGATCTAGTGCAATTTTAGCGAGCCTCATCCCCGGGCAAATGATCTTCATGCCCGCCGTTTTGAATATAGGTTGAAATGGGTATAAAAAATTCAAAAATGATCCAAACAATGTGAAACCCTCGGGTGGTGTCATATTATGTGTCATAGTTGCAAGGAAAAATATCAAAGTTGGGAAATTGCAAACATTACAAAAAATCCTTCACAAAATGAGCTATCACGTTCGTGGTTTCGTGACATTTAGGTCAAACGACCAATGTTATGGATAGAATCGCGTCATAGTTTGTGATAATGTGCCCGTATTATGCACACATGTGCATCTTGGAATGTCTTACGATTTTGCAGGAGGGAGTTTTCCTTTTCATCGAACGTATGATAAGGCCAAGTGGCCTTTTTGCAGCAGGTCATGCATATGAAAGGTTTTGATCCTAGATGGCGCGAATGGATTGATCATTTCGTTAATCGACGGAGTGTGGGTATAAAAGTTAACGATGACATAGGCCATTATTTTTAGATGAAGAAGGGGATAAGAAAAGGTGACCAATTGTCACCAATGTTGTTTATCCTCATTGCAGATATGTTAGCAATTTTGATTGCACGTGTGAAAGAGGATTGTCAGGTTGATGGTTTAATACCCCATTTGGTCGATGGTGGTATATCCGACCACTACTAGGAAAAAGCTTATAGGTCCCAAGCTACCGCTGGCGCATCAAAAAAGTGGTATGCCCGCCGGCGCAAGAAATGTAGGGGCGCCGGTGATGCCCAAATCGCGGGTTACGCACCCCCGGTCCCCCGTGCCATTAGCAAAATCTTTATACTCAGACCTGGTACTCAACATGCAAATATTGGACTGCTTACGAGCACTCCAAACAACCAAATTACCACCATATAAGATAGCATATCACACTGAGATCGCCAATCATCCATACTACTGTAAGGGTACTTTGCCCCTATATATTTTTTCGTAATTGATGACAATACCTATGGACTAATGTTTTCATTGAGTCTTTGGTTGAAGGAATACTTCATAGGTTTTTGCTTGAAGATCATATGTTGGATTCAAGATATTTGATATCAAGAGATAAGTTTTGGCTCAAATTCGGTGTCACAATCGCCTCATGAGTTGAGCTATTGGTGACCAAGACTTAGGGCATGCAAACAATTGAGGTATTCCGGCTTGAATGAAGCATGAGCATTATCATCAAGGTCAAGCGGGATCCGATTATGTTCTCTCAACCTCTTATGGTGTCGGGTAACGATGTGAAAAGGTAACTCGAAGACAAAGTTTGGAAAAGTGTGACAAGTTAGTCTCCCCTTTTTGGTTTTACTTGAGTATAGCATCCCGCACTATTAAGAGGGGATCAAAGCTTTTATTTGGTACTTGGCTCAAATATTTTCCTCTCTACTTCCATCAAAGTTTCAAATATTTTTACATCAACGTTTTCCACATTCATCTTCGTGTTTCTCTATGAGAGGTTCTTGAGCTTGTTGCTACCTTTTGAACAAGCACAAGTTCATCAAAATGGGAATCCATATGCATATTCTATTGCGTTTTCGAGTTTGGATTTTTTTATCGGTTTATCATTTTAGTTAGGTAAAATATTTGTTATTGATATTATTACTACGTGGTTGGACTATGATTTTTCTATGCACAAAGTTGTATATCTCGTTGTTGTGATTCCAACGATCCCAAGATCATGAAATTGGAGTCCGGATGAAATTCGAGATTTGGAGTTTTTTTATCGGTTTGTCATTTTAGTTAGGTCAAATATTTCGTATTTATGTTCTTACTACATTGAAGTACTTTGATGATTCTATGCATAAAGTTTTATACCTCATTGTTGTGATTCCAACGAGCCCAAGATCATAGAAAATGGAGTCTGGATGCAAAAGCTATGGCTTTTTTCGTACCTAACCGGGTGTTTGGCTGGTATGACCGGGCATACACGCCCGGAACAGAAGGTTTGGCCAGTAATACCGGGCCTGGAGCCGGTATGACCGGCCATGCACATTCCTACTATTTATGGAAGGGGCTAATTTCGTGGATCTTCACCTCACTAGTAGGGAAAAGGCTATAGGGGCACGACTAATAGAAGCAGGCTCTAATTAGGACACGCGACTGCTATTTATGGCAGCGTGTAAGGAAGTGGCACGCGGCTGATGGTGCTTATCGTAGCGTAGACTTCACACTGTTGGGGAACCCGAAGAGGAAGGTATGGTGAGCACAGTAGCAAGTTTTCCCTCAGTAAAAAACCTAGGTTTAATCGACCAATCGGAGAAGGGCATGACTTCTGAAGGTGTTGCTAGCTGACTTGTGGTAGGGCACACTACCGGCGTCAGCAACAATGTGGAACCTGCACACAACACAACCAAAATACTTTGCGCCAACTTACAGTGAGGTTGTCAATCTCATCGGTTTTGCTGAACACAAATGATCAAACGTATTGAGTGAAAAGAGATGTTTGCGCGGAATTAAAGCGAACAGTGCTTGCAGAAAGTAAATAGAACATGATTCCAGTAGATGAATTTATCAGTGTAAAAGAAAGGATCGGGATTCACAGTTCACTAGAGGTGTCTCTCCATAAAGATAAACAACATGTTGGGTGAACAAATTACAGCTAGGCAATTGACAGAATAAAGACCATACATCATAAGATGATTACTATGAGATTCGTTTGGGCATTACAACATAATACATAGACTGTAATACAACTGCGTCTATGACTAATAATCCACCTTCCGGTTATCGTTCGAACCCCTTCCAGTATTAAGTTGCAAGCAACAGATTATCGCATTAAGAAATATGTGTAAAGTAAACAATAGAATTACCCTTGGATAAAATATTGTTGTTTTCTCCCTAGTAGCAACATCACGTCTACAATCTCAGAAGTTATTGTCACTCTTCTAGAAAACTAGAGGCATGAACCTACTATCGAGCATAAATACTCCCTCATGGAGTCACAAGCATTTACTTGGCCAGAGCAACTACTAGCAACGGAGAGCATGCAAGATCACAAATAACATATGACAAGTATATATAATCGTTCTCAACATAGTATTCAATATTCATCAGATCCCAGCAAACATAACATGTAGCATTACATAAGGATGATCTTGATCATGTAGGGCAGCTCACAAGATCTAAACATGAGGCACAAATTGGAGAAGATAATCATCTAGCTACTGCTATGGACCCATAGTCAAGAGATGAACTACTCGCGCATCACTTCGGATGCAGGCATGGCGATGTAGAGGCCTCCGGCGATGATCTCCCCTTCCGGCAGGGTGCCGGAAAGAGCTTCAGAACCCTCCCGAGCTAGGGTCTGCAATGGCGGCCGCAACAGAACATGGATGGAGGCTCGGGTCTCTAGGTTTTTCCCGAGATCGTGAATAAATAGGCGGAAGGGTGAGGTCGGTGGAGGCCAGGGGGTCCACACCACCCCTTGGCGCGGGCACAGGCCTGGCCGCCCTGCGCCTCTTCTTCGTCCCCCTCTGTACTCTGTCTTCGTTACAGAAAAATATTGAGTTCGACTTTTTTTCCGTCCAATTCCGAGAATATTTCCTGTACAACTTTTCTGAAATAAAAAATAGCAGAAAAAAGGGAACATGCACTGTAGCATCTTGTTAACAGGTTAGTACCGGAAAATGTATAAAAGTGCAACGAAGTGTGAACAAAACATGTATGAATTGGTGTAAAACAAGCATGGAGCATCAAAAATTAGAGATACGTTTACAATGTATCAGCATCCCCAAGCTTAACTCCTGCTCGTACTCGAGTAGGTAAGTGATAACAAAATAATTTTTGAGGTGACATGAAGCCAACACAATCTTGATCAAGTTATTGTAAAGCATTATAAGCTGGGATCAAAGTACTCTAAACATAGCCATGATAGATACAATTCTAACAATAGACCTTAGCAACTATGTTATAACATGAGAAGTAACTCAGACAAAGAATCATGAATAATTGTGCATCGAAAGCAACTTTTGTTTATGAGCATAGATAAAACATAGAAAAGTGGTACTCAGCATGTCCTTTATGAAGTAGCAAAACATAAATGCTAGGACACCTTTAAAGTTCAAATGGTGACAACTATGTTCTCTTAATTGGTGCATAAGTAATTTGAGAACAAGGAATAGCATAATCATGAATCAATCAATAATAATTTTAGGACTATGCACATTATACTATGAATAACAACTATGCTCTCTTAATTGGTGCATAAGTAGAAGATGAAGACTCGACATAAAAGTAAAAGAAAGACTCTTTGCAGAGGAAGAAAGATTAACAAGTTTTATAAATCTTCCAAAAAGTATGGTACTCATTAACTTTGAGCTCTCATTACCCCTATCATAAGTATTTTGAATGGTTAAAGTTAATGTGAGGGCAAATATGAGTTATATGCTTGACAAATCACAAGTTGAAAATCCCGTGCCCCTTGAATACGAGTACCTAGACCTCATGCTACTCAACTTACGTCCCAAATAAGTTCTTGTCATTGTAAGTATACATGTATCATCGAGAACGCCAACGGGGTACCTCCTGCCCCATGATATGGAAGTACTCCTGCACAGGAGCAATCCCATGCCAAAATGACAAGACAAACAGACAATGAACATCTCAGTAATCCTTTTATTTACTATGTGTATAACTTTTTATTGAAGATGCTTCATCGAATGCTTACTATGGTTCGCTGTAAATTTCCACCATGAATGATGCATGGCTTAAATTGGCCGCCGAGGCATTTCTCTAACAAATATACAAACTCCATGGACTTACAAGTTTTCATTTTAGTTCGTACCGCTAGGCATCCATAAACAAAAGAACAGGATATCAACTAAATACGAATAATTGCAATATTGAAAGTGTGCCCCATGAAAGCATGGTTGTGGTAACTCCCAACTCGCAATTTACAAGCATATAAACTTCATAAGATAGTCACAATGGCTCAAGTTTATTAAGTTCAAGAAAGTAAATGTGCCATCAAGTTCGTGAGAGCTTTACTAACTAATTTTCTCATGCCAAAATTTAATTTAGAAGATAAATAAAAGCATGATGAATATACTTGAAATAGCAATAATGCTAGTAGGTAGATATGGTGGACACAGTTGGCAAATTTGGTTTTTGGTGTTTGGATGCACGAGCAGAGTTCATACTCAGTACAAGCGAAGGCTAGCAAAATACTGAGAGCGACCAACTAAGGGAGCTGTAATGGCCATAATCATGCATAGCGACAAAACATTATTAATGAAAGCATAAAGTGATATTACAAGTCAAAAACTAAATGATCATAGAGGCTTTAGTTGACTGGTTGTATTCATAACATGATGTAAGCATGTGCTAAGTCAACCCAATAAAGCATCAAAGGAGAATACCAAAATATTATGCTTTGTATGATGGAAACAACACATGATTCTTTCAATAGCGCATTATGCACTCTCAGCTATTTGAGACAAGTCATGCTACAATAATAAATACTAAGCATATAATAAGAATAACATCTAACATGACATGCCAAAGTCTATGCCACAGTCTAGACAAGCTTTCTTTTGAATCACTATAAGCATGAAACATTTTACTCGTCTCCAACACCAATCAACTTATTTGAAATAGCTCTCAGAGATGATAATCAATATGAACCAGAGAGCTAATCATACATAAATAAAGAATACTAACAAGCTCTGAACATAATTCGAGTGAAAGAACAAGAGCTAAATGCAGTACTATCAAACTAGTTAACTCGCAGAACAATAAGAGCGAAAACTAGAGCGTTCTATGCAATTAAAAACGGAGTGTACCATTCTCCAAAACAAATATGCTGGGGTCCAACCATATTCTACAGCAAACAAAACTAAACTAAACTAAAAACAAAAATAAAGACGCTCCAAGAACAACACATAGCATATGAAGCAATACAAATATAGCGCATAGAAAGATGACCTGATGCTTTGTTGATGAAGAGGGGATGCCTTGGGCATCCCCAAGCTTTGACGTGTGTACCTCTTGAATATTTGTTGGGGTGACATGGGCATCCCCAAGCTTGAGCTTTTTTCCATTATTCGTTACATCATTCTTCTCTCCCTACACTTGAAAACTTTCTTCATATAAAACTTGACACAATTCTTATTAGCAGCATTAGTGCAATCAAAATAAAAAAATCCACTTGGGTTAGTTCTAACATATATCAAACATTTATTAAAGCATTATCTACTGTAGCAACCTCTTTAAAAAGCTCTTTGCTCAAAAGAACTAAAAAAAGAGATTAAGAGGCAAATATAAATAGTGGCAGAAATCTATCAAAACAGAACAGCAGGTAAAGATCGATTTTTTAGAAAATCTTCTGTTACTCCAATCGAAAAGTGGTCAACTAGCTAAAGTTAGATAATAACCTGGGGCATATGAACAAAAATTGGCAGCTCAAATTCCGCTCTGGCTGTGAATACGAATTTTTATGGTGACAGCACAGTGTTTTCAGTACAACAACTTCCCCAAATCTTACTTTCTCTCTATTAGAGGATATTCTTAGCACAAAAATGAAATAAAAATGATAAGAATAGGTTATTACAGAGGAAATAACTTTCAAGACTCAACAAAAGAAAAAAAAAATTACAAAAATAAAACATGGGTTATCTCCCAAGAGTGTTTTCTTTAACGCCTTTCAGCTAGGCGCAGAAAAAGAGCTAGCATCAAGTATTATCAAGTGAAGAAGCATCAACATCATAAATGGTGGGAGCCTTGCGCCTACCCCTTCTACCTTTATGCTTTTTCTTAAGGAAAGAATAAGAAGTATCTGGTGGGGACGTGAAAGTCATGATACCTTTCCCCACATCTATCTTTGCTCCTAGGAGTTTTAGCCGAGATTGTCCAAGCGTGTTTGTCCATTTCCTACACATTCAATGACAAGATAATCAATAGATACTATTCTTCCTAGGATTTTTGTATGCACTCCTTCAGCAATTCCAATGGGTAATATAACAACATTATTGTTAAGAGATATTTCTTCCCAACCCTCAGAAAGTCCCCAAAGATTTAAAGACTCGTAAATATCTTTAGGCGTAAGACAAAACTCAGACATAATATCGCAATGAGCATAAAAAAATTCACCACCTATATTAAATTTTACTGAAGGGAGCCAACTTGAGGGTTCGGAGTTTATTGGAACATGATCATACTTTTTCCGAAGCATACTATAACAAAATTCTTTCAATCTAGTTGTATTTGTATCAAGAGTATTTAATCTGGTAAAAATGCTCACAAGGGATGAATCAAAATTACTAGGTGAGCAATATGTTGCAATCAAAATTTTTATGGCATTAAAAGCTTGATCTCCATCACAATGAAGGACATCTCCTCCTACTACGGTGTCCAAAGAATATCCATAACGAAGAACAAGACCAAAATAAAAGCTACTAAGAAGCAAACCTAGATTCATTTTAGCTTCAATTTTATTATAAGAATTATTAATTCTAGACCAAGCTTCCTTAAAACTCTCCTCACTACCTTGTTTGAAATTGAAGATCATTTCCTCAGGCGACATAGTAACAGGATTAGACATAGAAGCAACTTAAAATAGAAACTATTTTTTTTGTGTTTTTGGTATAAAGAAGCAAACAAGACAAAATAAATTAAATTAAGCAAAACTATAACAAAGTGAAGAGATTGGAGATGAGAGAATCCCCTTGCAGAAATGCTCTTTCTCCCTGGCAGCGCGTCACAAAATAGTCTTGATGGTGCTTATCGTAGCGTATACTTCACACTGTTGGGGAACCCGAAGAGGAAGGTATGATGAGCACATCAACAAGTTTTCCCTCAGTATGAAACCAAGGTTTAATCGACTAGTAGGAGAAATGCGTGACTTCTGAAGGTGTTGCTAGCTGACTTGTGGCAGGGCGCACTACCGGCGTTAGCAACAACATGGAACCTGCACACAACACAACAAAAATACTTTGCCCCAACTTACAGTGAGGTTGTCAATCTCACCGGTTTTTCTGAACACAAAGGATTAAACGTACCAAGTGGAGAGAGATGTTTGTAGTGGAATTAAAGAAAATATTGCTTGCAGAAAGTAAACATAACAAGATTGAAGTAGATAAATTTATCAGTGTAAAAAAGGAACCGGGGTCCACAGTTCACTAGAGGTGTCTCTCCATAAAGAAAAATAACTTGCTGGGTGAACAAATTACAGCTAGGCAATTGTCGTCGTGGTGAACAGACAGATGCCATGGGATGGCTTAAGTTGGGGCCGAGTTGGACGCTAGAGGATTCGGGGGAGGGTTTTTGGATTAGATTGGATGAACTTCCGGGTGCTTTCCTCAAGAACTTGGCCTAAGCCAAAGGTAGAAGAAGAGAGACACAAGGAAGAACTCTGCTCTAGATCTTTCTCTATATTGATTTCAACAGAGTACAGGTTTGTGCATACATCTCATCGTACATCTCTCGCATATCTCTCTCTGCCCGCGATAGGGGTGTGCCCCCTCTCCTTATATAGGGGAGAGGGTGGCTTACAGGGGAAGAAACCCTAATGGCATCTTTGAACAGACAAACTACTTTACAAAGCTACTTTAATCATAGGTGACGCCGGTATCTTCTTTAATCGGGGAGGCCTACGTCCTCCGGTTGATTTTGGCGTCACCTTCTTCTTTGGCGCCAGGGCTTCGTTTAAAGTTACTTTGCTTAGGTCATCCTTGTCCTCTAGCTCTTGAGAGAATCTTTGACCAGTCCTGCCGACGTGCTACAATGCACTTCTTACCGGCAGCCCGGTGTCTTCTTAGCCCATACCGGCATGCCTCTCTTCGGGGATACCGGTATAGATTTTCTTAGCCAAACGCTTAACTTTGCTCTTCGGAACGAATATCAAACCGGTATCTTGATGGCTCAAACCATCCGGTTTGGCATGCCTTTGGCATACCGGGGGTCATCCCCCCAACATTAGTCCCCGAAGTTGGTATAGTCTGGTGGATCTCATCCGACGGACTATGCCAGTTTCCCATATCACAAGATACCGGTTTAACCTTTCCGGTGGCGAATCTATATCTTCCGGCATCTTTGCCGAACTCACATCTTCCTTTCCTTACAAAGTGTCTCCGGTGTTTTTTCTTCCGGTATCATTGACATTAAATCCCTCCTCGGCGAAGTCAAGAATTTCTCGGGTACAGTGCCTGTCAGTGACATGCGCACTGTGCCTGACGCGCCAGTGTCAGGGGTCACTTCCCTTCGGCTTCTGCGCCTGCATTTATGGTGCCGCACCGGATCCCGGCTGCCGTTCCGGATCCGTGTGGCCCTTCTGTGGCATATCATTTTCCGCGCGTGTATCATCGCGCCACGTGGCGGCCCACGGACTGAACCGTCGCGGCCCAGCGGTTGCCGGCCCATTAACTCCTTCTCCTATAAAGGGGGAGTGCGGTTCCAGTTCGTCTCTTTCCCCGCATTTGCCTTCTTCCCAGTGCTTCGAGCTCTTCGCCCCGTGCAACCTCATCGCCGCCGGTCGCCACCAGAGCCCTGCTCCCGACGAACTTGCGCCGTCGCTCTCGCCGCGCCGAAGATCTTCGCCGCGGAGAGATCCACTGGTGCTTCTTCGCCGCCGCTGCTTCGAGCTTTCCTCGGCGGTCTTCACCCTTCGCCATTGCCAGCCTCCGTCGGCGCTCACGAGCTTTCTGCTGCTCCGGCGATCTTCTCCCTAAGCGCCTCCGCCGCCTCAGGTTAGGCTCTAAACGCATTTACCTCTCTCTTCTTTGCTTTCCAGATGTTGGGTCGGTAGGGCATTTACTTCCCCTTTTCTTTTGCTTTTTTCTCTTACTCGTAGATCTTCGCGCAAGGGTAGATCTTGGGAAACTTGTTTTTTGGTAGAATCCGGCATCCCTCAAACTCGTATGTCTAGCGAGGATCTTCTTTCCGAATCCCCCTCCAGCAATCATCAGAGTGAATCCTCCGACGGACTCTCAGCCGAGATTGCCCGGATGGAGGCCGAATCCGGTATGGATCAAGAGGCCGGCAGCTCTGGCCAGGCCTCCGGAGTAGACTTATCCGACGTCACCCGCGGAGCCTGGAAAGGCTCCGATGTGAATCAGCACGAGATCGACTGGTTATACCGGTCTAGAAGGATACCGGAAGGAGTATCCTGCCGGCTTCCAGGCAACGAGATCGAGCCGGTACTTGAACCCGGTGAGTTTGTTGTCTTCCTCGCTCACTTCGAGCGCGGCTTCGGCCTCCCCGCTTCTGACTTCTTCCGCCAATTCTTAGATTTCTACCAACTTCAGCCTCACCATCTTCCCGGCAATGCCGTTTTTTACCTTTCTTGTTATGCTACTTTCATGGAGGCATACATCGGTGTCCGTCCTACTCGCGAGACCTTTTCTCGCTTTTTCTCTCTTAAAATCAACACCGTCCAGGGCAAGGAAATTCCTAGGCCCAAACCCCCCGTACAATGCGGGTCTTGCATCATCGGCTCCCGCCAAGGGAGCCCCTTTTTAAGTTTTCCGGTCTCGAATCGTGCCGGTTATGGCATGGGACCTTCTTCTACGTGAAGAACACCGGCGCCCCGGATCTTATTAACCTGCCAGCTTTCAATCCGGCGCCACCCACGAAGGTCAACTGGGGCTACTTTCCCGGAACCAACCATATTGAGACGAACCGGGTCGTACGCTTCATGGAGAAGCTAATGAAAGAAACCAACATTTGCTCTGACGACATCATCCGCGCTTTCATCTCCCGCCGGGTGCTCCCCCTCAAGCGCCGGGCTCAAAAGATGAGCGAAATGTATGGTCCTAGCAATCCCACCAAGATCACCGGCCTCCCCCTAAGCAAAGAGGATGTAGTCCTCAAGGCTAAGCAGATTTGCCAGACTGCTATGCCGCTTGACTGGGAGTGGGGCTTCGTGCCCCTTAGCTCCACCAACCCTCCAACCGAAGAAGTAAGAAATTGCGCAACTCGGGTTGCTATACCGGTAACTATTGTGTTGTGGCTAACTGTCTTTTCGTTTCTTTTCAGGCTAAGCAGCGCTTCCCTCGCATTACATCGGATAAGGGAGGCCCTTGCCGGAAGCGGCCTTTGGATAAGGTGGACCCTGACCCCTATATCCATTGGACCGAGCTCAAGATGGGTCGTACGCACACCTCGCGCCCCGGTAACTTCTCGTCTGAGGCTCCCGGCTCCGTCGATGATCTCACTGTGTTTGAGGTAGTTTTCTCTTCCGGTCTCTCATGCTTTATCGTTATTCTTCCTCTGTAGATGCTTCCTCAACTGGCCCCCAACCACAGGTCCACGAGCATGTGGCTCCTCTGCAGGCCGAGGTTGGCCAGGAGTTCCTGGATAAGCTCGCCTCCGAGGGCAAGAAGAACAAGGCCCCGGCACCAGATGCCGGTTCAAGCCAGGCCCCTCCCGCCAAACGCCCCCGGACGGAAATCCTTGGAGGGAAGGAAGTAGGCAAGAGGCGCTACAAAGGGAAGACCATGCCGGTCTCTTCCGGGTGAGTTTTTATCTTTCTATTTGTTTGGTTTTACCAACTTTCCTTTTGGTTGTTTTTTCTTATCCTTTCTCTTTTTCTTTTTTAGCCCTGCGCTCACGCTCTCCAAGGGCGCTACCGGTACGAAGCCGGGGAGCTCCGAGGGAACGGCCAGGACCTCATCTCCTCCTCGTTCAAGCCCGGTACATCTAGGTACCGGCAACCCTTCTGCCTCCCCCTTGGGAGGCACTCCAAGTGCGGGGCGCGCGGCCCCTACACCTCCTGATCACCGCGCGGAGGAGGACCTCGTCCCCCCTCCAAACACGCAAGATACCGGCGCCAGCAACATCGGCGCTGACACTGAAGCTGCCGGGCGGGCGGAACCTCTGGTTCCTTCCGCCCCAAAAAGAAAGAAGAAGAAGAACTCGACTTCTTCCCCTGCCAAGTCCGTGCCGGACACTTCCGCGCCGGCAAGCTCTACACCGCCGCCAGAAGCTCCCATTCTTGAGCCAACTGGGGCCACGCCAACTCCGCCGCCAAGCCAAGGACCTTATGCGGCCAAGCCGACGCCGATGCCAGAAGGCGCCAAGCTCCGTGTGTCTGAACCCTTCAAGGGGAAGGCCACGGCTTCCGGCACCTCAGCTGCCGGCCCGCAGTCCTTGGTGCTGCACGTCGCCCCCACTGCTACCGTAGCTGGAGAGAAAGCTACCGGCCTGCTTGGCCGGATCACGGAGCTGAAGCGCGAGGGCAAAGAGCTGGGGCACCTGCTTGATTACGCTGAAAAGTGGAATCAGGCAGATGTGTCCGCAGCTACGCGCGGCCTGGGGAAGGACCGGCTTCCTGCCATTGACCCGGCCGGCCCCCGGTGCACTGAAGAGCACTTCATGCGACTTAAGCGCGCAGTGAAGGAATTTGACAACGCGTGGCATGATGCCACCAGCAACGTGGTGGTAAGTTTCACCGAACTCTTTGCAACTTTTTCAATTGATGCCGGTTTTATTCTTTCCGGATTTACTCATATCCTCCCAGTCCCCGAGTTTCGGGTTCAGAGCGCAGCTCTGAGCGCGAAACTTCCTCTAAGATTTTCGAAACCGGCACCTTTCTCATCATTGTTTTCCTTTGAACAGAGCACGGCGGACGCCCGGAAGCGCCTCTTCGAGCAGCTTCTATGGGAGCACCGGGACCTTTCTGAGGTACATAGCAAATGCCAAGGTGAGTCTTCCTGCCTCCGGCATCTCTTTACCGGAATTTTTTTCCTTCTAGTACTTATAATCTTTTGAATGACAGCTATCCCGGAAGCTTCCCTCGAAGCCCTCAAGATCCAGCTCGCCGCAGCCCAAGGTAATTTTTCTTCTTCGGCTAACTTGTCTCGCTTCATTTTACCAGATGCAATTTTGTTAACTTTTCCTTTCCGGGCTCTAGATGAAAAAGAGCAGCTCATCAAGGAGCATCGCGAGGCTCTGGACACCCAGGAACTTTATTCCAAGGGGCTGAAGGACCAGCTGATCCAGCTCGGGCTCAAGCACAGCGAGGCGATGAAGGCCGCCCAAGCCGCCGCTGAGACCAAGCTGAACGAAGCTCTGCAGGATGCGAACAACTCCACCGTGGTGCTGCGGACCGAGCTGGAGGAGGGAGCCAAGGCGCGGCAAGCAGCCGAGGATCGGGCCGCGCGCCTAGAAGTAGAGCAGAAGGAGTATGACCAACTGGTCATGCAAACTGACGCGCTTGCCCTCCGTAAGTTTGTCTCTTTTCTTTTCCGGTTTTCGCTTATAAGTTTATACTTTCCGGTAGCATGTCCTTATCTTTTTTCTTTGCCTCGTAGGGCTCTTTCCGGATTCTCAGCCTCACGCGCAGAAGAAGGTGGCCGAGCGCCGGGTGCAGCAAGCGTTCAAGAACCTTGACGCGGCTTGGGACCCTTATGACCATCTGGTCGCACTTTCTGCGCGGGTCGCCCACATGCGCGCGGTGGACCGGAACCTCGCGGATCTGCCTGACTTGGCGATCCATCTCTTCAAGGTGCTATGGCCTGAATAGAAGGTACCGGCAAGCCTGACGCTCACCTCCGACTGCATGAAGGGTGCCGGAAGGAGAATCCACGAGTGGCAATGCTCCGCAGCTCGTGCCGGAGCCGATGCAGCGCTGCGCGTCGCGTGCTCCTGGTACCTGGACCTGGACTTGGATGCCCTCCACGGCGTGCGCGAAGGTGCTCCCACCGATACGGATCCGATCCTTACCGTGAAGCGGCAGGATTGCGCCTATCGGATTGCTGAGTACGCGCCGGTCCGCACCTTCATCGCCCCTCCTTCCAACGTCAAGGACTTTCTCAGCGACGAAGAAGAAGGAGAAGATGAGGAAGATGAGGATGCCGGAGAAGGCGACGCCGTTCCGGAAGGTCCAGAGGCCGGAGCTGCTCCTCCCGAAGCCCCTGCTTCTTGAACACTTACTGTGATATGCTTGCTTGCCTTTGCTGTATCTGAGCTTCAAAAACAATGTTTGTTAAACTCTACCCCGGTATGCCGGGGTCTTATGATGTAAAAATATAACTTATCCTTTTGGTTATGTTACCATGCTATTTGCCGGTATGTTATGCCGGTAAGTTATTAAGTTATGCCTATCTGTTTGACTTAGCATTTTCTTTATTGTTTGCTTTGATCTTGCACTGTGAAGATTCCGGAATTGTTTCCGCATCCAATTTGATGCACATCTGGTTCTTTCCCTTTGTCTCTGCCTACCTCTTTGGGTGTTTTGGCGTACGAGTTACAAAGTTCTTTTGCCAAGCGAACACCTTCTTGAACTTAAGAAAAAATTCGAAATTTTTCACAAAAAACCGGTATAACCGGGGTTAGTTAAATTTTTCCAGATTGCCTATTCCCACTCCCTCTCTCCATGGTTCACGTGCTTAATTCCTACCGGTTTATCTTGCTTTCCATGAAGCCGGTTTGCGGACAGCAGCAGAGTCGAAGACTCCGGTAGGTTTAGCACGTTACTAAACCGGAAAGAAAAAATGTTCACAAGCAACCGGCAAACTGAAAAAATAAACATATTGCATGCAACTTAGTGGGGTAGTCCCCGAGATTCATTCGAGGTTCCGACATCTTTTATTCATAGCAAATAAGGTACAAAAAAGGAACTTCTTACACCACAACTTCAGGAGTAGAAAGGACGCAACAAAGCTATGTTCCACGGACGCTTGGTCTCATCGCCGGATCTATCCGCCGTTCCTTCTTTCCATTCCTGTGCATCAATTAGGTAATATGCATCATTGTGGAGAGCTTTGCTCACAATGAAGGGACCTTCCCATGGGGGTGAAAGCTTGTGCTGGCCTTCAGTGCGTTGCACTAAGCGTAACACCAAGTCTCCTTCCCGAAACACCCTCGGGTTAACCTTCCGGCTGTGATAGCGTCTGAGGTTTTGCTGGTAAATGGCTGTTCTTGCCAACGCCAGCTCTCTTGCTTCTTCCAGCAAGTCCACATCGTTTTCTCGGGCCTCCTTTACCTCTTTTAAGGTATAGAGTTGCACCCTTGGTGAGTCATGGAGAATGTCGGTTGGTATGACCGCTTCTGCTCCGTAGACCATGAAGAATGGAGTGTATCTGGTAGACCGGTTTGGAGTCGTTCTTATGCTCCACAGCACTGATGGTAGCTCATCGAGCCAACATCCCGGTGTCTTTTCGAGTGGTTCAATGAACCTTGGTTTTATACCGGAAAGCACCAGTGCGTTGATTCTTTCAACTTGGCCATTGCCTTGTGGGTGCGCCACTGAGCACAAATCTAGCCGGATGCTATTGTTCTCACAGAATCGCTTAAATTCTCCTTGGGCAAAGTTTGAGCCATTGTCAGTTATGATGCTATGCGGATAGCCATACCGCAGGATGACATCTTTTAGGAACTTCACCGCTGTGTGGCCATCACATTTTGCGATAGGCTTCACTTCCAGCCATTTGGTGAATTTATCCACCATCACCAAGATGTGGGTCATGTTTCCCCTTGCGGTTTTGAATGGGCCAACCATGTCTAGGCACCAAACAGCAAATGGCCACATTAGCGGTATAGTTTTCAGGCCGGATGCCGGGGTATGATTTTGTTTGGCGTACCTCTGGCAACCATTGCACTTTCTTACCAAATCCTCAGCATTTTCCAAAGCAGTGGGCCAGTAGAACCCATGCCGGAACACTTTTGCCACCAGTGCCCTTGATGAAGCGTGGTGCCCACACTCTCCTTGGTGAATCTCCTTAAGCATCTCTGATGCGTGCAGTTGACACACGTCCGTTGGGAACCCCAAGAGGAAGGTGTGATGCAGACAGTAGCAAGTTTTCCCTCAGAAAGAAACCAAGGTTTATCGAACCAGGAGGAGCCAAGAAGCACGTTGAAGGTTGTTGGTGGCGGGATGTAGTGCGGCGCAACACCAGGGATTCCGGCGCCAACGTGGAACCTGCACAACACAACCAAAGTACTTTGCCCCAACGAAACAGTGAGGTTGTCAATCTCACCGGCTTGCTGTGAACAAAGGATTAACCATATTGTGTGGAAGATGATTGTTTGCGAAGAACAGTAAAACAAGTATTGCAGCAGATTGTATTCAATGTAAAAGAATAGGAACGGGGTCCACAGTTCACTAGAGGTGTCTCTCCCATAAGATAAATAGCATGTTGGGTGAACAAATTACAGTCGAGCAATTGACAAATAGAGAGGGCATGACCATGCACATACATGATATGATGAGTATAGTGAGATTTAATTGGGCATTACGACAAAGTACATAGACCGCTATCCAGCATGCATCTATGCCTAAAAAGTCCACTTTCAGGTTATCATCCGAACCCCTTCCAGTATTAAGTTGCAAACAACGAGACAATTGCATTAAGTATGGTGCGTAATGTAATAAATAACTACATCCTCGGACATAGCATCAATGTTTTATCCCTAGTGGCAACAACACATCCACAACCTTAGAACTTTCTGTCACTGTCCCAGTTTTAATGGAGGCATGAACCCACTATCGAGCATAAATACTCCCTCTTGGAGTTAAGAGTAAAAACTTGGCCAGAGCCTCTACTAATAACGGAGAGCATGCAAGATCATAAACAACACATAGGTAATAGATTGATAATCAACATAACATAGTATTCTCTATCCATCGGATCCCGACAAACACAACATAAAGCATTACAGATAGATGATCTTGATCATGTTAGGCAGCTCACAAGATCCGACAATGAAGCACATAAGGAGAAGACGACCATCTAGCTACTGCTATGGACCCATAGTCCAGGGGTGAACTACTCACTCATCACTCCGGAGGCGATCATGGCGGTGAAGAGACCTCCGGGAGATGATTCCCCTCTCGCAGGGTGCCGGAGGCGATCTCCTGAATCCCCCGAGATGGGATTGGCGGCGGCGGCGTCTCAGTAAGGTTTTCCGTATCGTGGCTCTCGGTACTGGGGGTTTCGCGACGAAGGCTTTAAGTAGGCGGAAGGGCAGGTCAGGGTGCCACACAAGGGCCCCACACGCTAGGGCCGCGCGGCCAGCACCTGGGCCGCGCCGCCCTATTGTGGCGGCGCCTCGTGGCCCCACTTCGTAAGTCCTCCGGTCTTCTGGAAGCTTCGTGGAAAAATAGACCCCTGGGCGTTGATTTCGTCCAATTCCGAGAATATTTCCTTACTAGGATTTCTAAAACCAAAAACAGTAGAAACGACGAATCGGCTCTTCGGCATCTCGTTAATAGGTTAGTGCCGGAAAATGCATAAATATGACATAAAGTATGCATAAAACATGTAGATATCATCAATAATGTGGCATGGAACATAAGAAATTATCGATACGTCGGAGACGTATCAGCATCCCCAAGCTTAGTTCTGCTCGTCCCGAGCAGGTAAACGATAACAAAGATAATTTCTGGAGTGACATGCCATCATAACCTTGATCATACTATTGTAAGCATATGTAATGAATGCAGCGATCAAAACAATGGTAATGACATGAGTAAACAAATGAATCACAAAGCAAAGACTTTTCATGAATAGTACTTTCAAGACAAGCATCAATAAGTCTTGCATAAGAGTTAACTCATAAAGCAATAAATCAAAGTAAAGGTATTGAAGCAACACAAAGGAAGATTGAGTTTCAGCGGTTGCTTTCAACTTATAACATGTATATCTCATGGATATTGTCAATGTAAAGTAATATAACAAGTGCAATATGCAAGTATGTAGGAATCAATGCACAGTTCACACAAGTGTTTGCTTCTTGAGGTGGAAAGAGATAGGTGAACTGACTCAACATAAAAGTAAAAGAAAGGCCCTTCGCAGAGGGAAGCATTGATTGCTATATTTGTGCTAGAGCTTTGGTTTTGAAAACAAGAAACAATTTTGTCAACGGTAGTAATAAAGCATATGTGTTATGTAAATTATATCTTACAAGTTGCAAGCCTCATGCATAGTGTACTAATAGTGCCCGCACCTTGTCCTAATTAGCTTGGGTTAACACGGATTATCATTGCATAACATATGTTTCAACCAAGTGTCACAAAGGGTACCTCTATGCCGCTCTGTACAAGGGTCTAAGGAGAAAGTTCGCATTGGATTTCTCGCTTTTGATCATTCTTCAACTTAGACACCCATACCGGGACAACATAGACAACGAGATAATGGACTCCTCTTTTAATGCTTAAGCATTCAACAACGAGTTAATATTCTCATAAGAGATTGAGGTTTTATGTCCAAACTGAAACTTCCACCATGAATCATGGCTTTAGTTAGCGGCCCAATGTTCTTCTCTAACAGTATGCATACTCAAACCATTTGATTGTGAAAACCGCCCTTACTTCAGACAAGATGAACATGCATAGCAACTCACATGATATTCAACAAAGAGTAGTTGATGGCGTCCCCAGGAACATGGTTATCGCACAACAAACAATTTAATAAGAGATAAAGTGCATAAGTACATATTCTTCACCACGATAGTTTTTAAGCTATTTTGTCCCATGAGCTATATATTGCAAAGTTAAAGAATGGAAATTTTAAAGGTAGCACTCAAGCAATTTACTTTGGAATGGCGGAGAAATACCATGTAGTAGGTAGGTATGGTGGACACAAATGGCATAGTGGTTGGCTCAAGGATTTTGGATGCATGAGAAGTATTCCCTCTCGATACAAGGTTTAGGCTAGCAAAGTTATTTGAAACAAACACAAGGATGAACCGGTGCAGCAAAACTTACATAAAAGACATATTGTAAACATTATAAGACTCTACACCGTCTTCCTTGTTGTTCAAAACTCAATACTAGAAATTATCTAGACTTTAGAGA
Organism: Lolium rigidum; assembly: GCF_022539505.1. Taxonomy (NCBI): domain Eukaryota; kingdom Viridiplantae; phylum Streptophyta; class Magnoliopsida; order Poales; family Poaceae; genus Lolium; species Lolium rigidum. The sequence continues at coordinate 142,434,186 of NC_061509.1, read as the reverse complement.
GACCAATTATGCAAACCAAATTTTAGCAAGCTCTATGTATTTCTTCATCAATAGGTGCAAAGTATATGATGCAAGAGCTTAAACATGAGCACAACAATTGCCAAGTATCAAATTATTCAAGACATTTTAGAATTACTACATGTAGCATTTCCCGATTCCAACCATATAACAATTTAACGAAGAAGATTCAACCTTCGCCATGAATACTATGAGTAAAGCCTAAGGACATATTTGTCCATATGCCACAGCGGAGCGTGTCTCTCTCCCACACAATGAATGCTAGGATCCATTTTATTCAAACAAAAACAAAAACAAACCGACGCTCCAAGCAAAGCACATAAGATGTGATGGAATAAAAATATAGTTTCAGGGGAGGAACCTGATAATGTTGTCGATGAAGAAGGGGATGCCTTGGGCATCCCCAAGCTTAGACGCTTGAGTCTTCTTAAAATATGCAGGGGTGAACCACCGGGGCATCCCCAAGCTTAGAGCTTTCACTCTCCTTGATCATATTGTATCATCTCCCTCTCTTGATCCTTGAAAACTTCCTCCACACCAAACTCGAAACAACTCATTAGAGGGTTAGTGCACAATAAAAATTTACATGTTCAGAGGTGACATAATCATTCTTAACACTTCTGGACATTGCACAAAGCTACTGGACATTAATGGAACAAAGAAATTCATCTAACATAGCAAAAGAGGCAATGCGAAATAAAAGGCAGAATCTGTCAAAACAGAACAGTTCGTAAAGACGAATTTTAAAGTGGCACCAGACTTGCTCAGATGAAAATGCCCAAATTGAATGAAAGTGGCGTACATATCTGGGGATCACTCACGTAAATTGGCATAATTTTCTGAGTTACCTACAGATAATTAGGTCCAGATTCGTGACAGCAAAGAAATCTGTTTCTGCGCAGTAATCCAAATCTAGTATGAACCTTACTATCAACGACTTTACTTGGCACAACAATACACAAAACTAAGATAAGGAGAGGTTGCTACAGTAGTAAACAACTTCCAAGACTCAAATATAAAATAAAGGTACTGTAGTAAAAAGATGAGTTGTCTCCCATAAGCGCTTTTCTTTAACGCCTTTCAGCTAGGCGCAGAAAGTGTGAATCAAGTAACATCGAGAGATGAAGCATCAACATCATTACCAGGGGTGTTGGGAGTTGCCTCAACTATGCATTTTATCTTATCTGTGTGAGTTTCAGAGGCTCCTTTTTCATTATTCTTAGGTTTGCTATCCTCGTCAAACAAATTTTCAGGAACAAGCCAACCATAGTTATTTTCTAGAGCGTCATTCATTCCCAGGAGCTTACAAGGTATTGTTGTCTTAATCTCCCCACCATCATTAATATTATTAGTGTACCTTACTCTCTCCATATCCATCTTTTCAAGGATACTAACAAAATTGGTATAAGAGCCAAGCATATTGTATTTGATAAAGACCTTTCTAGCCTCTCTTGCTACACCACCAAATTCTTTAAGAAGGGTTTCTAAAACAAAATCTTTCTTTTCCCCTTCTTCCATATCACCAAGTGTGAGAAACATGTGTTGGATTATAGGATTAAGATTAACAAATTTAGTTTCCAACATGTGAACTAAAGAAGCAGCAAGCAATTTCATAAGTAGGAGCAAGTTCTACCAAGTGTCTATCTTCAAAATCTTCGAGTGGTACTAACATGAGTGAAAAAATCTTCTATATTATCTCTCCCAATTATAGACCCACGTCCTACCGGTATGTCTTTTAGAGTGTACTTAGGAGGAAACATGATGAAATAAACAAAAAGTAAATAAAGTAAATGCAAGTAACTAATTTTTTTGTGTTTATGATATGGAGAACAAGACAGTAAATAAAGTAAAACTAGCAACTAATTTTTTTGTGTTTTGATATAATGCAGCAAACAAGAAAGTAAATAAAATAAAGCAAGATAAAAACAAAGTAAAGAGATTGGATTGTGGAGACTCCCTTGCGGCGTGTCTTGATCTCCCCGGCAACGGCGCCGTAAAAAGAGCTTGATGCGTGCGGTTGACACACGTCCGTTGGGAACCCCAAGAGGAAGGTGTGATGCGTACAGAGTAGCAAGTTTTCCCTCAGAAAGAAACCAAGGTTTATCGAACCAGGAGGAGCCAAGAAGCACGTTGAAGGTTGTTGGTGGCGGGATGTAGTGCGGCGCAACACCAGGGATTTCGGCGCCAACGTGGAACCTGCACAACACAACCAAAGTACTTTGCCCCAACGAAACAGTGAGGTTGTCAATCTCACCGGCTTGCTGTGAACAAAGGATTAACCGTATTGTGTGGAAGATGATTGTTTGCGAAGAACAGTAAAACAAGTATTGCAGCAGATTGTATTCAATGTAAAAGAATAGGACCGGGGTCCACAGTTCACTAGAGGTGTCTCTCCCATAAGATAAATAGCATGTTGGGTGAACAAATTACAGTCGAGCAATTGACAAATAGAGAGGGCATGACCATGCACATACATGATATGATGAGTATAGTGAGATTTAATTGGGCATTACGACAAAGTACATAGACCGCTATCCAAGCATGCATCTATGCCTAAAAAGTCCACTTTCGTGTTATCATCCGAACCCCTTCCAAGTATTAAGTTGCAAACAACAGACAATTGCATTAAGTATGGTGTGTAATGTAATCAATAACTACATCCTCGGACATAGCATCAATGTTTTATCCCTAGTGGCAACAAAGACATCCACAACCTTAGAACTTTCCGTCACATCGTCCCGCATTTAATGGAGGCATGAACCCACTATCGAGCATAAATACTCCCTCTTGGAGTTAGGAGTAAAAACTTGGCCGGAGCCTCTACTAATAACGGAGAGCATGCAAGATCATAAACAACACATAGGTAATAGATTGATAATCAACATAACATAGTATTCTCTATCCATCGGATCCCGACAAACACAACATAAAGCATTACAGATAGATGATCTTGATCATGTTAGGCAGCTCACAAGATCCGACAATGAAGCACATAAGGAGAAGACGACCATCTAGCTACTGCTATGGACCCATAGTCTAGGGGTGAACTACTCACTCATCACTCCGGAGGCGATCATGGCGGTGAAGAGACCTCCGGGAGATGATTCCCCTCTCCGGCAGGGTGCCGGAGGCGATCTCCTGAATCCCCCGAGATGGCATTGGCGGCGGCGGCGTCTCAGTAAGGTTTTCCGTATCGTGGCACTCGGTACTGGGGGTTTCGTGACGAAGGCTTTAAGTAGGCAGAAGGGCAGGTCAGGGTGCCACACGAGGGACCCACACGCTAGGGCCGCGCGGCCAGCACCTGGGCCGCGCCGCCCTGTTGTGGCAGCGCCTCGTGGCCCCACTTCGTAAGTCCTCCGGTCTTCTGGAAGCTTCGTGGAAAAATATGCCCCTGGGCGTTGATTTCGTCCAATTCCGAGAATATTTCCTTACTAGGATTTCTGAAACCAAAAACAGCAGAAAACAAAGAATCGGCTCTTTGGCATCTCGTTAATAGGTTAGTGCCGGAAAATGCATAAATATGACATAAAGTATGCATAAAACATGTAGATATCATCAATAATGTGGCATGGAACATAAGAAATTATCGATACGTCGGAGACGTATCAATCTCTTTTCCCTCTTCCGGCTCCACACATCTTTGAAGGACACCGGTAACACTTCTTTTGTACACCTCGCCATTGATAAAGGTGTATGCTTTGGCTCTCCGCTGGATCCTTCTTGACTCAGTTTCTTCAACCGGCAAAGTGCCGTTGATCAGGAATTCCTTAATAGGTTTAACCCACGATGGTGCTTCTCTAACCACAAACACTGGCACATCTATCTCCATGCTGTCCACAAGCATCGCTTCTTCCGGTATGGACGTCGCAGTCCCCGAGCTTACCGGAGAAGTCCCCGGGTTTGCCGGAGCAGTCCCCGAGTGTACCGGCATAGTCCCCGGGTTTCCTTCATCAATATCCATTGGCACCACATGTGATTCCGGTACGAAAATCGATTCCGAATCCGGACTTGGCTTGATTGATGGAACTCTTAAGTGCGCCAAGGCTATTCCGGGAGGAATTTCTTGCCTGGATGAACCTAGCTTGGACAAAGCATCCGCGGCTTCATTTTCAGCCCGCGGCACATGGTGAAACTCACACCCTTCGAAGAAGCCGGCAATCTTTTGCACATGAAACCGGTATGAGGCCATGTTGGCATCTTTTGCATCCCAATCTCCGGAACACTGCTGCACCACAAGATCTGAATCGCCGTAACAAATGATCCGGTGTGCACCGATTTCCTTTGCGACCTTAAGCCCATGGATCAGAGCCTCATACTCAGCGACATTGTTTGATGCCCTGAAATGTACTTGCAAAACATACCGGAGATGATCTCCCTTTGGTGAGGTAAGTACCACACCAACACCTAGACCCTCTTTGAGCTTGGATCCGTCAAAGTGCATCTTCCAGTATTCTATTTTGTGTTCCGGCGGATTGTATTGCATTTCCGCCCAATCAACCAGGAAATCAGCCAAGGCTTGTGATTTTATGGCATCTCTTCTTTCGTATACCGGCACGTATGGTGATAATTGAATTGCCCATTTTGCAATCCTGCCGCTGGCATCTTTGTTGCCCATGATATCTGAAATGGGTGCTTCACTCACCACTTTCATGGGGTGTTCCTCGAAATAGTGCTTGAGCTTGGTGGCGGCCATGAACACGCCATATGTCATCTTTTGGAAGTGGGGGTAGTTTTGTTTTGAGAGGGAGAGCACCTCGCTCAAGTAGTATACCGGCCTCTGCATGATTTTTTCTTCTTCCTCTCTTTCTACCACAACCACAACACTCACAACCCGGTTAGTTGCTGCTATGTACAACAACATGGGCTCCCTTTCCAAAGGCGAGGCCAACACCGACGCAGTGGCTAACATTGTTTTCAGCTCTTTGAACGCTGCGTCTGCCTGTGGGGTCCGGACGAAGGTGTCGGATTTTTTCATTAAAGCGTAGAGCGGCAGAGCCTTTTCTCCCAACCTACTTATGAACCGGCTTAGCGACGCCAAGCTTCCGGTAAACTTTTGCACATCTTTTAGTTCCTGCGGGATGGTCATTCTTTCTATTGCCCGGATTTTTACCGGATTCACTTCAATGCCCCGGCTTGATACAAGGAAACCAAGCAGCTTACCGGCAGGGACACCGAAGGTACACTTTGCCGGATTGAGTTTCATCCGGAACCTTCTTAAGTTGTCAAATGTTTGCCGGATATCATCAATTAGGGTATCTTTTACCTTAGTTTTTATCATGACATCGTCCACATAGACTTGCACATTTTTTCCGATTTGATCAAACAAGCATTTTTGCATACAGCGCTGGTACGTTGCACCAGCGTTGTGCAAACCAAAAGGCATAGTGACATAGCAATAAGCCCCGTGCGGGGTAATGAACGCAGTTTTTATTTGATCTTCCTTTTTCAGGGGAATCTGGTGGAAACCGGAATAAGCATCAAAGAAAGACAACAACTCACACCCAGCAGTAGAATCAATCACCTGATCGATCCGGGGCAGAGGGAAAGGGTCTTTTGGGCAAGCCTTGTTCAGGTTGGTGTAGTCGATGCACATGCGCCACACCTTCGGAGCTTTTGCTTCCAGGTTCTCCTCTTTTTTCTTCTCGACCAGCACCGGATTAGCCAGCCACTCAGTATGCGTTACCTCCACGATGAAACCGGCAACCAACAGCTTTGTTACTTCCTCTCCAATAATCTTCCTCCTATCTTCAGCGAACCGGCGCAAAGGTTGTCGCACCGGCTTAGCGTCCTTCCGGACATTCAGAGAGTGCTCAGCCAGCTCCCTCAGAACACCTACCAAGTCATCAGTAGACCAGGCAAAGATATTCCGATTCTCACGGAGGAAGCTGACGAGCGCGCTTTCCTATGCTTGGCTGAGGCCGGCACCGATACGAACGGTGCGGTTTGGGTAAGCCGGGTCTAGCACAATGTCCTTTGTTTCATTTGTTGGCTTGAACGCCAATGTGCCCAAGTTTCCACTCATTGCCGCTAAGCTCAACTGTGAGGACTGAGCCAGTGCAACCGCAGTTTGCATCGTTCTTTTTTCCTCTGCGATCACCAGCGATTCTGCCAGATTTGATCCGGCGGAAGCTGTTTCCAGTGAGACCTTGTAGTTTCCCACCACAGTTAAGGGTCCACGAGGTGCCGGCATCTTCATCTTGAGGTAAGCCGTATGAGTTGAGGCCATGAAAGCTGCCAATGCTGGTCTTCCTAGCAATGCATGGTAGGGACTGTCTAAATCCACTACCTCAAACAGAATGTTTTCCACCCGGCAGTTGTCACGTCCTCCGAAAGACACATCCACCCGGACTTTTCCTACCGGTGCACAGGACAGTCCCGGAACGATTCCATGGAATGTTGTGTGAGTTGGCTGAAGCATGTTTTCTGTTATCCCCAGCGTGTGCATCGTATGCTTGTACATGATGTTTATGCTGCTTCCATTGTCTATCAGCACTTTGCTGAACTTGACTCGAGTTTCTGGCCCTCGCATGATTGGGTCCACAACAAGAGCGTAACCACCCGGATTCGGCATGATCTTGGGGTGATCCTTGAATGACCAGGTGATTTCCTGATCTGACCACAGCATGTACTTGGGAATTGCCGGCATCACGGCGTTCACTTCCATGGAGCGGCGATGCACACTTTGCCTGTCGGTTGGCTCAGTGACAAAGACAACACAGCACAAATGTGGGTCTTCGTAAACATTCCGTCCTAAAGGTGCCGGTTAAGGTGGCTGATCATGATTTTCCTCCACCCGGTTAACTTGCTGGTGCTGTTGTACCGGTATGGTATTGGCTCCAGTAAGCAGTGGTGGTAGTGGTAATGGATGCTGGTGCAGCATATCGTGCGAGGGCGGCAGTATTGTGGAACAGCCTTGTGCTTGCGCATCTTTTGCCGCACCTCTCAGCATCAAGTGCTTGATCCAGGAACAATCTTTTGTCAAATGGTTCGCCGGCTTCGATGGATGTGGGGTGTGAAGCTTGCATGGCAGATCCATTGCCGCTTCCAAGGTGTATCTCGCATGCTCTTGCCAATCTTTCTTCTGCCCCCATTTTTCCTTTTCAACCCATTTTTTCTTAGGACCCGCCCATGGCTGCGATCCGGTTTTCTGCCTCTGGTTTCCGCTGGGGCCAGAATTTTCCTGCACCGCGGCTACTTGCTGCGGACCATACCTTCGGTCCGGAAAATCTTCCCTTCTTTTGTTGTGCCGGTTTCCCGGTGTTGATCTTGCCGGGGTTGGCTTGTTTGCGCCGGTCCAACTTGTACTGTCGGTTGCATTGGGTCTCCCAACGCATAGTTTTCCGCCACTCGCATCATTTCAGCCAATGTGCTTGGCATATTTCTTTGTAGCCTTTGCCACAGCGGTGATCCTCTTCGGCATCCTTGACTGAACCAAGCAATCGCTTGTGCTTCTATCACTCCTTCACACGTGTTTCTCGTTGAGTTCCACCGGGTGAGATAGTCCCGGTCTGTTTCATTCGAACGCTGCTGGCATAAAGCGAGCTGCTGAGGCCTGTTTGGCCTCTTGTAAGTACTGCTGAAGTTGCTCATAAAGGCTTCCTCAAAGTCCAACCATCCATTTATGCTTCCTGCCGGCAAGTTGTTAAGCCAAATACGCGCAGGTCCTACCAGGAAGGACGGTATGATTCTTACAGCCCAACGCCGGTTTACTCCGCCACCAGCCACATAAACAGCTGTAACATAGTCCGCCAGCCAATCTTCCGGCTTGGTTGTGCCATCATATGTTTTTGTGTCCCGGGGCAATTGGAAATTGCGTACCGGTGGCTCTTCTCTCATGATTCGTGGGCCAAAGCACTTTGGGCCAGGAGGACCCTCAGATTCGATTATTTCGGAAAGATGCACTCTGTCCAGCCTGTGCCTCGCATCCCGGTCTGGCAAGCATCTTTCCCCTACATGTTCCCCCAAAGGGTTCCGGTAGGCTCTGACTCGTTCCACTTCGGAATCTCCTTCTTCATATCTTTGCGGTTCCGCGGCTCTTGCCTGCCAGTACCTTGGTGGTCGCATTTCCTCTTCAGCGTACGCTGCCCTTGCAGCTCGATAATTTTGCCCGGTTTCGTATCTACCGGCATGATTGTTTCCGACATAACCATTTCCGGCATAGCCATTTCCGGCATAGCCGCGTCCTGCTCCATAGTTTTTTTCTCCGGCATCATGTGGCCCGGCTTTTTGTTTTCCGGCAAGAACCGGATCATACACGGTCATCTGCCGCGCATTCATTTATTTTTCCCTTCTTTTATCCGGATGGGGGGACGATGCCTGCCGCTGGGACTTGCTTCCGGCAACTTTTGTCGACCGGATCGATTTTGACTGAAGCGCTGCTTTGTTGATTCTAGCAAGCTCATCATTTTGTGTCTGTATGGTATCAAGCAGCTCTCTAACTCTATCCTGCTGCTTTGCTAACGCATCACCAGATAACGACTCACACATCTCCATAGCGGCCTTAGCAGCTTTTATAGTTTTATCCGGACTACTGTACTTAGGCTTCTCTACGATACTCACAGATGCAGAGGTACTTTTGCCGGCAAGAACTTCCTTACGCAAATCCTGATCTAGATTGCGAGCCTTAAGCCGGTTTTCCGGCATCCTAGCAGCCTGAGCGCTAACTGAAGCAAAGCCATGGGCAGCGTTATACTCACGTAGGGTTAGGTTCAGCTCGCGCTGCGCCTGGATGATGTTCGCGCCGCCGGAAAGCAGCGTCTTGCGCGTCGCCTCCAGCTGCGCTTGAGCCGTAGCCGGGTCGATGTTCTGCGCGATGGGCGTCGCCAGCACGTTCATCGCTGCTTGAAGTGGTGTCTCCGGTGGTGCGGAAGATGCTCCCGCAGCGCCTGCGTCGCGCTCCAGCGGAGGTTTGGCCGCACGGGTCGATGCCGCGCGGCCAGCACCTTCATCCACAGCTTCTTTGCCAGCGCCAGCCACGCCAGCCATCATGACCTCCACGCTGCCGGCGGCGCGGCCAGCACATAGCCACCTTGGCGGATCCGGTGCCACCAGCACCGGCGAGAGGCACTGGCGCACAGGGACGGTGGATGCGGTGGCTGCCGAACTCGATGATGCGGCCGTTCTTGGGGAACTTACCGCCGTTGGCGAAGCAGCTTGCGTTGTCATTGATGAAGTCCATGGCGTAGATGCGCTGCACGAGCGCGGACACCGTAAGCTCGCCGTCGACGTCGAGGAGGCCCACCCGAATGTGAACTCCGGCAAGCGCCTCTCTTTGCCCCACGGTGGGCGCCAACTGTCGTCGTGGTGAACAGACAGATGCCATGGGATGGCTTAAGTTGGGGCCGAGTTGGACACTAGAGGATTCGGGGGAGGGTTTTTGGATTAGATTGGATGAACTTCCGGGTGCTTTCCTCAAGAACTTGGCCTAAGCCAAAGGTAGAAGAAGAGAGACACAAGGAAGAACTCTGCTACATCTTTCTCTATATTGATTTCAACAGAGTACAGGTTTGTGCATACATCTCATCGTACATCTCTCACATATCTCTCTCTGCCCGCAATAGGGGTGTGCCCCCTCTCCTTATATAGGGGAGAGGGTGGCTTACAGGGGAAGAAACCCTAATGGCATCTTTGAACAGACAAACTACTTTACAAATCTACTTTAATCATAGGTGACGCCGGTATCTTCTTTAATCGGGGAGGCCTACGTCCTCCGGTTGCTTTTGGCGTCACCTTCTTCTTTGGCGCCAGGGCTTCGTTTAAAGTTACTTTGCTTAGGTCATCCTTGTCCTCTAGCTCTTGAGAGAATCTTTGACCAGTCCTGCCGACGTGCTACAGTGCACTTCTTACCGGCAGCCCGGTGTCTTCTTAGCCCATACCGGCATGCCTCTCTTCGGGGATACCGGTATAGATTTTCTTAGCCCAACGCTTAACTTTGCTCTCCGGAACGAATATCAAACCGGTATCTTGATGGCTCAAACCATCCGGTTTGGCATGCCTTTGGCATACCGGGGGTCATCCCCCCAACAGCAATTGACAGAATAAAGACCATACATGACAAGATGATTACTATGAGATTCGTTTGGGCATTATAACATACGAAAGAAGCCCGGTGATCAGGGAGATACGTGAGCACGCCCTAGCTGCTCAACACGTGTCTAACGGCGTTAGGTTACCCGTGAGTGATAACACAGCTGGTGGTCCTTATAAAAAAAAGCTGGCTGTCCTTAGAAAAGGGAGTAGAACCTCATCCTCTTCACTATCCATCGATTCGACCTCCTCCGCCACGGCTCTAGGCGCTGCTGCACGTCCGAGGCGACCTCCCCTACTCCCGTGGAGCGGCACGGTCGCGTGCACCTCATCACCATCACCGGCGTCGGGGAGCACCGCCTAGGCCTTCCCCTCATCTCCGCCCTCCGCTCTGCCGTGGCCCCCGTCCGCGCCTCCCCAGGGGCCGGCGTCGGTGCCCTGGTCCTGGCCGCCGAGGGCAAGTACTTCTCCAACGGCTTCGACCTGCACATCGTCTCTTCGCGCAGTACGGCACATCGTGTCGCTGCGCATCAGCTCACGCATCGCCATCTTCGTCGCCGGCCGCCACCTCGCGCACACGGCGCTAGTCGAGTGTGGCGCCGCGCTGGTGAACCGCCCCATCCTCGCCTCCACCAAGCTCCTGGGCGAGAGCGACAACATCATCACGTGCGCCAGGTATGGGCCCATGTTGCGCCTCCTGCACCGCACCCTCGTTGCCGAGACGCTCCACCCATCCCGCATCCGCCTCTTCGCGTCGACCCGAGCCTGGGTGCGCCACGTCCTCGCCGAGAAGCTGCGGGAAGACTCCGCCGCCGGCGCGGCTGCTGTGGAGACGTTCCACTGTGCCATGTTCTGCCTCCTCGTGCTCATGTGCTTTGGGGAGCGGCTCGACGAGCCCGCCGTGCGCGCGATTGCCACCGCCCAGAGGGACCCGCTTTTCTACAGGTCGAGGAAGATGGCCGTCTTCCACCTGCATGCCTCCATGAGCGAGGGCTTTCGGGGCCTCCTGGCCGACCTCCTCGCGCTGCCCATGCCGACCGTCGCGGCCATCACAGGCCACGCAGCCGCCGGGTGCGCGCAGGGCTGTCCGCTTCCCGCCGCCACTGCAAGCCGCGCCGGCCACCTCCATCGCCGCTGCAGAGAAAGGGCGGGAGCCGCGTGATACGTCTCAAACGTATCTATAATTTCTTATGTTCCATGCTAGTTATATGACAATACTCACATGTTTTATATACACTTTACATCATTTTTATGCATTTTCCGGCACTAACCTATTAACAAGATGCCGAAGCTCCAGTTCCTGTTTTCTGCTGATTTTGGTTTCAGAAATCCTACACAACAAATATTCTCGGAATTGGACGAAACAAAAGCCCACGGTCTTATTTTGCACGGAGCCTTCCAGAAGTCCGAAGAGGAGATGAAGAGGGGCGACGAGGCGGCCACACCCTAGGGGGGCGCGGCCCCACCCCTGGGCGTGCCGCCCTATGGGGTGGGCCCCTCGAGCGTCCCCCGACTCTGCCCCTTCGCCTATGTATTCTCTCCGTCGCGAAAACCCTATCACCGGGAGCCACGATACGAGAAAAGTTCCAGAGACGCCGCCGCCAATCCCATCTCGGGGGATTCAGGAGATCGCCTCCGGCACCCTGCCGGAGAGGGGAATCATCACCGGAGGGCTCTACATCACCATGCCCGCCTCCGGATTGATGCGTGAGTAGTTCATCCTTGGACTATGGGTCCATAGAAGTAGCTAGATGGTTGTCTTCTCCTCTTGTGCTATCATGTTTAGATCTTGTGAGCTGCCTATCATGATCAAGATCGTCTATTTGTAATACTACATGTTGTGTTTGTTGGGATCCGATGAATATGGAATACTATGTCAAGTTGATTAATTGATCTATCATATATGTGTTGTTTATGTTCTTGCATGCTCTCCGTTGCTAGTAGAGTCTCTGGCCAAGTTGATACTTGTAACTCCAAGAGGGAGTATTTATGCTCGATAGTGGGTTCATGCCTCCATTGAATCCGGGACAGTGACGAGAAAAGTTCTAAGGTTGTGGATGTGCTGTTGCCACTAGGGATAAAACATCGATGTTTTGTCTAAGGATATTTGTGTTGATTACATTACGCACAGTACTTAATGCAATTGTCTGTTGTTTGCAACTTAATACTGGAAGGGGTGCGGATGCTAACCCGAAGGTGGACTTTTTAGGCATAGATGCATGCTGGATAGCGGTCTATGTTCTTTGTCGTAATGCCCTAAGTAAATCTCATAGTAGTCATCATGATATGTATGTGCATTGTTATGCCCTCTCTATTTGTCAATTGCCCAACCGTAATTTGTTCACCCAACATGCTATTTATCTTATTGGAGAGACACCACTAGTGAACTGTGGACCCCGGTCCATTCTTTTACATCTGAAATACAATCTACCGCAATCTCTCGTTCTCTGCTGTTCTTCGCAAACAAACATCATTCTCCACACCATACGTTTAATCCTTTGTTTACAGCAAGCCGGTGAGATTGACAACCTCACTGTTAAGTTGGGGCAAAGTATTGTGATTGTGTTGTGCAGGTTCCACGTTGGTGCCAGAATCCCTGGTGTTGCACCGCACTACACTCCTCCACCAACAACCTTCACGTGGCCTTCATCTCCTACTGGTTCGATAACCTTGGTTTCTTTCTGAGGGAAAACTTACTGCTGTGCGCATCACACCTTCCTCTTGGGGTTCCCAACGGACGTGTGCATCACGCGCCATCACCGCGCGAACCTCGACGCCTCCAATCGCCGCTTCGGAGAAAGGGCAGCAGCCGCCGTCCCAGGTCGTCCGAGCCATGCTCGTGGTGGGGCCGTCGGGCCACAGAGGACAGCATGGCAGGCCGGTCCTGGGAGAGAGAGAGAGAGAGGCATTAGGGGAGAGCGATGCATCCGGTGGTCAAGCAAGATGATTTTTGGGGAAGGAGTGAAGGACGAGGGGAGTAAGAGGATAATGCACGTGGTGGGGCAGCGTTTAGCAGCGTTTTCCGCGAGAGAAAGGTACTCACACCCTATGATGGCTATGAGTGAGAAAATAAATCTCAACGTCGTCTATGACTAATAATCCACCTTCCGGTTATCATCTGAACCCCTTCCAGTATTAAGTTGCAAACTAACAGATTTTCACATTAAGCTATGTGTATAAAGTAAACAATAGAATTACCCTTAGATAAAACATTGTTGTTTTCTCCCTATTAGCAACAACACATCTACAATCTTAGAAGTTATTGGCACTCTTCCAGAAAACTAGAGGCATGAACCTACTATCGAGCATAAATACTCCCTCTTGGAGTCTCAAGCATTTACTTGGCTAGAGCAACTACTAGCAACGGAGAGCATGCAAGATCACAAATAACATATGACAAGTATATATAATCGATCTCAACATAGTATTCCATATTCATCGGATCCTAGGAAGCACAACATGTAGCATAACATAAGGATGATCTTGATCATGTAGGGCATCTCACAAGATCTAAACATGAGGCATAAATTGGAGAACACAACCATCTAGCTACTGATATGGACCCATAGACCATGGATGAACTACTCACGTATCACTTCGGAGGCGGACATGGCGATGTAGAGGCCTCCGGCGATGATCTCCCCCTCCGGCAGGGTGCCGGGAAGAGCTTCAGAACCCTCCCGAGCTTGGGTCTGCAATGGCGTCCGCGACAAAACTTTTCGTGGATGGAGGCTCGGGTCTTTAGGTTTTTTCCGAGATCGTGACTAAATAGGCGGAAGGGCGAGGTCGGTGGATGCCAGGGGGCCCACACCACCCCTTGGCGAGGGCCCAGGCCTAGCCGCGCCAAGGCATGGTATGGCCGTCCTGCGCCTCTTCTTCGTCCCCTCTCTGGACTCTGTCTTCGCTACGGAAAAATATTAACTTCGGATTTTGTTTCGTCCAATTCTGAGAATATTTCCTGTACAACTTTTCTGAAATACAAAATAGTAAAAAACAGAGAACTGGCACTATGACATCTTGTTAATAGGTTAGTGCCGGAAATATATAAAAGTGCAACGAAGTGTGAGAAAAACATGTTTGAAAATGTGTAAAACAAGCATGAAGCATAAAAAATTAATTGTAGATACGTTTACTACATATCAGCGACTTGCAACGGTGTTATGGCAGCGTACGCCTATGGATGATACACGATTAGTAAGTGGGGACCAGGTTTACAGATGACAAGAAATTTACTGCAACGGGCCTTGAAGGCGCCACGCGACAGGTATGAAGATTGTGGCAGTGTGCCCTTGTTTGGAACGCGGCTGATATTCTGTGCCCGTACCTAACCAACTCACTATCGTCTCTTTTTCGAGAGTGCGCACGATGCGTCAATAATGGCTGCATTGTATGAGATGGTACGAATATTATAAGGGCACTAATTTAGGTGATATATATATATATATATGTAAACTAACTGGTGCACCATGGTGCCTAGACACCACGAATTATAAAAGGAAACCTGCACAACAAACTGGGAAGTGATTTGTCTCTGTTTCTGATAATTGGAAAGTGCATTCTCTCTCCTATTGATACTTGTAAAGTGATTTTCTCTCCTTTATACACCTATGATGCAATCTGGCACCCACGATGTAACTGTAAGGTCATGATGTATGGTGCCTGTGCACCATGGTGCCCCAATTGAGCTTCTGGTAAACTAACTGGTGCACCATGGTGCCTGGGCACCATGGGAAGTGATTTGTCTTTGTTTCTCCTGTCATACTCTCTCAAAACACAGAATATAGCAAAGATTTTCGTCGATTGATTGTGGGAAGCTCCTATGGCAGAGCTTGTCGAAGATGTCTTATGCTTATAGCTATTAAACTACCACTTACAAGACATCTTCAAGGAGCTCGTCTTAGATCATAGGGGCTAGACTATTGGCAGCGTGGCAGCTGCTCGCGGCTAATAGTTTATCTGCAGCGTGCGTCTGTACGGCACACGGCTACTAACTTAGCCCTCTTCTTTCACACGCGGCTACTAACTTATCCGTAGCGTGCTGCTATGTGGGCACGCGACTATTGTGTCCCACAAAGTGGTCCTACTAATAGCCTTCCTCCTCTCTCTCTTTCCGCGCGCCCGAGCCAACCCTAGCCACTACCTTTCCAGACGCGCCGCCGCCGTCATCTTTCCCGACGCGTTGCCGCTGGCATCTTCCCGACGAGTCACCGACGACCGACCGCGCCACCGCCATCTTCCCCGCCCGTGCCACCACGGTCTCTGTGACCGCCCGCCGCCACCGGCTTCCCCGACCGGTCACCGTCGCCACCTCCACCTTCCCCCACCATTTGATTTGTTTACTAATTATATAGATTTGTTTACTAATTATATAGATTTCTATGCTACCTATATAGATTTGTATGTTATATATTGTATGCTAGCTATATAGATTTATATGCTAGCTATATATATCTGTATGTATGCTATAGTATGTTACATAGATTTTGTATGCTATATTTGTAATGGCCGATGATTAATTTTTTTTTGGCAGTAATCACGGGGTGGTGTGAGCGAACCTTTTCATATGCATAAAAAAAAATCTTGTGCATATCGTACTTGGTTCACTCACCCCATTTCTGCGGTTTTTGGGTCCATTATAAATATGCGGCCTTATTTGAAGTTCATTTTAAATCCCTAATATTTGTCATATGGCCGATGATTAGATTTTTTTTGCAGTGATCCTGGGCTGGTGTCAGCGAGCCTTGTCATATGCATAAATATAAATCTTGTGCATCGTACTTGGCTCGCTGACTATGAGGCCTTATTTGAAGTTCATTTTTGGGTCCAATATATTTGTATGCTATAGTATGATATAATTGTTAACATAACCCAACCATTATATATGCAACAAATGGCTTTTATGAATCGATGCGCATACTGTGGACAATATAGGTGCATGGACAAAAAGTATGTCATGCTTTTCAAAGAGGAATAAATCTAAGAAACGGAGTTCTGGCAGCTGGCGGGATACTAGCCGCATGCCAACCACTGCGCTACCAGTAACCTTAGTGGCAGCGTGCGATGGGAACATGTGGCCGGTATAGGAAATACTAGTCGTGTGCCGGTAGGACACGTGACTAGTAGTTAATACTAGTCGCGTGCCGGTAGGCGAATTTGGCACGCGAGCGGTAGGCTTTTTCCTTCTAGTGCCTTGGCCATTATTTTCAGATTCATATCAAGTTCTTCATTCTCTTATTCTCTCTTGCACTCTTCTCCAGCAATCCTTTGATCAAGAGAGATTTAACCAACAATTTTGAGAGTGCATCCATCCAATTGAAAGATCTTTTCATCAAATTTGCGATTTGAACCTTGTGTCAAGTTCTAGCTTCGATCTGGTTACACTTGGAAGTTGAGAATTTCTAGGCGGTAGCGGTCGCCGGGAGCGATCAAGTTGTGATCGAGCTAGAAAGTTTGTACGGGACCGAAGGCCTAAGGTCTTCACATAGTGGAAAAGGCTCCTACTTCGTGAAAGGAGCTCACGGAGAAGACGGTGAGCTTTCGTGTCGTTCGGTGTCTTTCGTGGTGACCTCACCTCTCCAACGGTGACTAGCTTCCCCTCAAGGAAGTGAACATCAAGATATGTCATCGTCCTCGCGTGCTTCGGTTAATTCTTTCCACTTATTTAATTTGTGCTAGCCATCGAGATTGAAGTTCTTGATATATGTATGTTTCCATATAGGTTGCTCCACTTAGTTTGCATTATGTCACATTATTTATCCGCATATCCTAAAATTGCAAACAAGTTAAGGAAAAATTTGTAGAACATATTCAACCCCCTCTAGTTTACCGATATTGAACTTTCAACTTCCCGCCCAATCAGCACCTGTGAACACAGAAAGCAGTGTCGAAGAGAAAAACCGGAAGTGAACACTGTTGTCAACAATGAAGCCCACATATCTAAGAATGCGCTTGATAGCCGACCAATGGAAAGTATGAGGCTCAAGAAGGTACTGCACACCTTGGTAGAATTAGGTGATTAAACATATAAAATTTATTGAAGTTCATATACTCCATGTTACCCTAAAACTAAGTAAGATCTTTATTTTGCTAAGAGATAATATTACCTATCATGACACTTTATTAGGTAGAACGGTGCATCACAAAAGTACCTTTAAAAGTTCATTGCCTCGTGGATGGCTGAAAGATCATCTACGTACACTAGAGGGATTAGGCGATGATGAAAAATCTTACTGAATGTTGTCACAGAAAAAAGTAGACTGCAAGTCTGTAAGGGAAATTGTTGAATGGATCACAAAAACAAAAAAGATATCATGGGCTTCAGATGATTGGCACTAGAACGTATCATGGGCTTAACATAATTGGCACTATCGTATGTCCTTGTCGAAGATGGCTAGGACAAGAAGTCCTTGGTCACTAAGACCAACCTACTCCTTAAACTAGGACTTTTTTCCAACCACTAAGAGAGATATTCACACGAAGTAGGTGATAGTCAGCTTTTACAAACTCTGGAATCCTTCACAAATCACCATGAGGATTTTCAATTGACACACTAGCCGGCTAGGAGCCACACACCCTTCAAGAAGTGACAAACCTTTGCTAGCACTTGGATCTTGAATCCTTACCAACATATTTGTTTCAGAGTCACTCTAGATCTCACAAAAGTATGGAGTGGAGGTGTAGATCTAGGTGCACAAGAGATAGAGCAAAATTAGAACAAGTAAAAAAAAAGCCCCATTTCTCAGAAAAAAAAACGCTTGGAATTGTGTGGAATGACCATGCTTTTCCTTAGGGTACTTAGAGCATCTCCACCAGTGCCTCACAATAGGCGCCGGCAGGTGCGCCGACACAGCTCTATCGGGGGCTGGCACGCCATCCTCCATTTGGGGAATGAGTTCCCACACCGGCGTCCCCAATAGGGAGGTTCCGATAGAATTTTTTAGCTAAAATAAAGATTTTTATTTTAGTTATATATTACAAATTTGCTACACTTCTAGCCTAGTGACCGTCCGGCAGTGCGTTGGACGGCCCCGCCCCGTCGTACCCCAGCTTCTCGTACGCAGCGCATCGCCCCTCCCGGTCCTCCCGTAGCCGTTGCCTATGCTCGATGGAGAAGCGGCGGTCCGCCTCGATGGAGAGCTCGATGGCGCGGCGCCACCGCTCCTCGTTATCCTCCTCGCGGGCACGGGCGTCGTCCTCCACCTTCTTGAGTGACTCGAAGGATTCGAGGATCGCCTTCTATTGCGCCGCCTGCTCATCCGTGTCTGGCCCGTCGTCAGACAAGTCGAGGGCCTCGTCATCCTCCGTGTCCACTGCCACCGCTTCCTCCTCCCAGGCCGCCAAATCTGCGGCCACCGCATGCTGCCGCAGCAGCTGCTCCAGCTCCTCCCGCCGCCGCTGGTGTTCCACCCCTGCCTCCACAGCCCCTGCTGTAGCGCCTCCATACGCCGATGACTCTCGTGCAGTTCATCATGACGCCAAAGCTCCTCCTGCGCCTCTCGGCGCCACGCTTCGCATCCCACAGCCGCTGCCACTCCGCCTCCCACCGCTGCCGCTCCGCCTCCTGCTGCTACCGCTCGTCCACTTCCCACTGCGAGCGATGTCGCTTCCCGCTGCTCGTTCTCCGCGAGCTCCGGGTCCTCCTCCATGTCGTCAAAATTGGGGGTGCCGGCAGGTGGAGGCGCAGGTGGAGACAGGGGTGGAGGCAGCTGGCCGCCGTCGGAGCAGCGCATTGAGTATGTGGTAGGCAGGCGACGAGACATTTTTTCGCTACGGCGGCAGCTATGGTGTACGTTGAGCAGAGGTGATGTTTATAGGCGGCCGACGCGAGAAATGGTGGGAAGAACACGCGGGAAGCGACTAGCGCGGGGGATTCGACGTGGCAGGAGGCGCCGGCGCGCCGTTTCGCGCCCTCCACGAAGAGGCCGGCATGAGGTTGCCGGCCCTTCTATTGGGCTTGCATCGCGACGGCGCTTTATTGTGCGCGCCAGTGTAAGCCCAAAAACAGCGTCGGTCTCCAAATCGCTATCGGGACCGTCGGTGAAGACGCTCTTAGCTATCTATAGGCAAAACACGAAGTCCGACTGTTTTTTTTTTTAAAAAACTAGCACGTCAATACCGATTGATTAGATTCGGAGGTACACCAGACTTGTACAATTTAAGTAACGGGTGGGAAAACTGAATCTTCGACGGACTATATGAAAATACATTCGGTGGTGCCGGAGATTCTAACATCTAGTTTCTGTTCTCAGAAAGCATTCGGTCGTAGCAACCTGAGAATCTTCCCTGGAGATGCTGGGTCGAACAAGGGAAACAAACTCAACAACAGAGTTGGAAAGAAAAATGTCAAATATCTGCTCTGATGTTCCAGAAATATTTTTCAACAAATGGTATTTTATATTACTTACAAAGTTTAAGTGTTACATCTGGTCTATAACTGCTCAACATCCATCATCCAAAACAAAATAATAAAAGTAAAAGGCTCGATACAAGTAATCATTTGGAGAACTGCATCTACACCTAACCTGGTGGAGTCCAAATCTGAGATTACCCTGCCATCTATGTTGGGTAAAAACATCATCGTCGTGTCGTTTAATCGTGTAGACACATCCATAAATAGGTCTTGGTCCTCCACACGCTGTAGAGGAAGCTAGGAACGAATCAAATTTGTCCACAGTAGATAACTTGCATAAGGGAGCATTTTTTATCGTTAAAATCTTCGTTTTTCATAGCCAAAGCGTCCAAATAACGTCAAGCGCTTCAGCCCTAACAAGTATTTTGAACTTATGATCCATTCCATTAAGCCAATTCTAGAACATATTAGCAATCATATATGGTCAATATAAGGTAGAACCCATTTAAATGATTGACCATATATATTAAGCAAACATGCATTGGAAGAATAAGTATTTTATAGTCTCCTCCTGATGGTAAAAGACACATTTTTTACTTCCTTACCAATTGCATTTTGCAAGGTTGTCTTTAGCGAGAATAACCTCTCCACGAAGATACCACGCGAAAACCTTAGTCTTCAGCGAAATTTTCATTTTCCAAATATTTTTATTATTATCAGCGGGTTCAGTAGATAATCAATGCTCTGTACATAGTATCCACACGAATTTACCACTCATTTAAGCTCCATCAAAACTCGCCTGTCCATTGCCTCAACTAGACGGAAGACAAAAGCTAAATCAATGCATTTCAAGATACAAACCGGGCTGCAACAAAATCTCTTCTGAACGTCAGATTCGGTGGTGAGGATTCTACAATATACCTGACATAAACAAGGAGTCAAAACAAACCTCCGCTCATGTGAGTAGAAATACCGGGATGAAAACATCCGGAGGTACCAGTAAAGTGTAAATTATGGAGTTTGGAAAGTGTTTCAGTGAATTTTGAAGGAATACTTTGGTAAAGTTTGTGGGAATAATTTTTCCTTTTGCTTTGCCAAGTGACCCTCTTAATACTACGACATACCTATAACTCAATAAGTTGTAAATTACATTGATACGAGCCTATAAATTTTCTAGCTTAACATTGATCCATCGTGTCTCAAGCATGATGCACACAAGCATGACATGTTGTTCTTTAAGCATTGAAATGATCACTTAAATACTATCCTTTCAGTGGTAGGTGACGTGCCCGTCAACAGCGAGGCGCCAGTGGTGACTTCGTCAACCTCAAGATATGCCGACTCAGTTTCTCGGAGGTGCTCATAGGGGTAGGGTGTGCGTGCGTGCGTTCATAGGGGTGTTTGTACGTGCGTGTTTGTGAGCGTCTGCGTTGTACTGTGTTCTAAAAAAAGAAGAAATATTCACTATAATGTTTTATGCAATATGAATTAAAACCCTGCAACTCTTTCACAATATTTTTAGTTTCCTAATTGGCTTATCACAAATCACCAAAAAAACTTCGGTTTACATGCATGCATGGTGCATTTTGAAGGCACAATCCCTTCATGTCAGATTTGTTATAAAAATAATCATCTCTCTCAAAGTAAAAATTACTTGCGTGGTTGAGCCCATAGAACATGGGTTGGACCACGGATTACCTTGCGTGGCGAGGTTGGCCGAACACGGCCAACATCCCGACTATGCAAGCGGGAACCAGAGAGCACACATTAGGTTCCAATAATGCCGCTACACCCCGAAAATGTGGAACATGGTCAAGGACTAGCTCGTTCTTTCGGGCATTGGTCTTCACCTGGGGTGCCAAATACCAAACCGTTAAGCATTATTGGTCCACGGTCGCCGTGTGTAGAAGTGCCCACCGAAAATCGATATCCTCCACCACCATTTTGGTCTCTTCAAAAGGTTAGCTCGAATGAAGTCAATGAGACAGTCTTCAAGAACACACCCACCATGTCGACCACTGTTTTTTGATAGCATAAAGCGCGGGGTGTGGGTGTGGGCATCGACGGGAGAAAAACATTTGGATACTTTTATTTCGAGAGAGTAGAATGTTGCCACACCTTTTCATTTAAAATTACTTGTTAAACTCTCTCTTAAGCTTTTGTCCCATTTTAAAAAAAGTTGATATATAAATAAGTGCAAGTTTTACACAAGCCATCCTACCTTATTCTTACCCTAAGTGTTGCTAGTCCTACATTTTAGAGACCATGTGAATTAAAGAGACCGTTTCAAAAACAAAAACAAAAAAGTTGATATATACAGTACATGAGTGCAAGTTACAAAGCTGTATGCCGTAGTCCCGCGGCTGGAATTATACAAGTCGAACACTAAGTGTATATTTGACTAATCCTTGTCTAAGAAAATGAGAAAACTTGCCGATGCTTAATCACAGCTTTTGGGTCTAACGCCACATATACATGCTGTTGCACCGGTCCTAATCGCGAATCTGCCCGCAGTATTCCGGCGCCACCAACCGGACCCAGCTGCCTCCTGCCGGCAGCAGCCAGCCAATGAGCACGCGCCGGCCGAACTGCCCTCCGAACCACCGACGCTTCCAGTCGGGGGGTGATCACCAAAAGCGAGCGAGGAGGCCGGCGCGCGCGGGGGGCCGGGGCAGCAGGCGCGACCGGCACAGCGGGCAGGTGGTCCGGCCGAGGTCGATCCAGCCGTCGATGCAGCAGCGGTGGAAGGCGTGCGCGCAGTTGCCCAGCCGCCGCACCTCGTCCGCCGCCTGCAGCCGCTCCAGGCACACGATGCACGTCGCCGGAGCCGCCAAGGCGTCGCGGCAGGAAGGGTCCGGACGGCGCGCCTGCGGCAGCAGCAGGGAGCGGAACTCGACGGCCGGGAGCCGCTCCTTGACGTCCTCCGGCAGCGGGGCGCTGTCGGCGGTGACGGAGCGGCCGGGCGGCGCGCGGCAGAGCGCCAGGAGGAGCGCGTGCTTGATGACGGCGAGGAGCTTGCAGAAGGCGATCACCGGCTTCGGGACGGAGACGCAGTAGCTCACCAAGGGGAACCCCATGGTCGGACGGTCGGTCGATCACCTGTCGGCTGTCGCTTGTGTTTGTGGTCGTGGGTTTGCGGTTAAGAGGATGCTCCGGGATATCACCTGACCGGCTCAGTCGGGAGGAAAGCGCGCGAGCTGGCTGGTTATATAGAGCGGGAGGAGCGCTGCAGAGAGGGAGACCCGAAAGCAGAGTGAGTTTCACGTGGACGATAACTGTTGTGGAAGAAGAGTAGGACACACAGGTGGATTGATTTGTGGGATGGGACTAACCGTAGTGCTGTCACTCCCCCGACAGTGGAAATGGCCGGCGCGCTGGGCTCGTACGCGCGCGGAAGCTGCCCAGGTCCTGGTGACAACGTTTGACAGACCGCGTACTGGTAGAGACCATTGTACATAAACCGTTGTTTTCGGGAAATTTTGAGGGAGTTGGCACGCATGAGACAAGATCATTTCGGCGACGTTTCATAGGGGAAACTAGCCTGGAACGTTGACGCGAGCTCATGATTGGTGTGCGAACTGGATGATTCGTGCCATGTTCTCAAGAGATATCCAGATCCCAGACAGAAACTCGATCATGGAGAAATACGATTAAATCTCAGCAGCTCTTTTTTTTTCTAGAACACGCACAGCATGCGCATAATATACTATTAAGAGTATCTCTAGCAAACGATCTATACCTCGAAACGGGAACCATTTAGAGAGCAGACCAAAGATAAGCAAAAAAAAAGTACAAAAAGAACCAAGCTTGCCACCGAAGACATTGAAACGAGACCGAGGAGGATCGGACCTCCACGCCGACGCTTTCAAGAGGGTAACGAACGCCTCCCAGATCAGCCATATATTAGGCCTAGGCTTGCCCTAGATCATGCCTGACTAGCCCGCCGACGCGCTGCAACACCATGGCCACCTCCGCCAACCTGCAGAGCTTGCGTCGCCGCATACCACCACCATCCTCGTTGGGAGCCCACCACCTACTGACCCGGGAGCACCCCCAATGCCACAAGGACGGGTGTCGTCCTCGCCACGCGTCAACCATCGTCGCCCGTGGCCGCAAACGGAGCCCGATGCTCGAGCTCCAGAAACCATCGTGCACCGCCGCCGGTACAACCCCCCCCCCCCCCCACCACCACCACCACCACCACATCTCCCCTCCAGGCACGCGGGTGAAGCCGAGTTAGCCGCCGCCAACAGCGCCGGGGATTTGCCCAACGGCAGAAGGGAGAGAGGTTTGGGAGGGGGCAACCACCTGATAGGAGCGACATGGGAAAATCGGTTTCCTAGTAAAGTAACTTTTATCTGCTGAATCCAAACGATCTATAATAGAGCACCTAAAACTTGTGCCATATAAATTATACAACTGTTATCACCAGATTTTAACCAAGTCCGGAGATGGGCCGTGATTGAGATGGGCTTAGAGGATATACACCTAAAGAGTTTCGGAACCGGCTTTGGGCTAGAATGTGGGCTAGATTGCCCGTGTATCTGTAAATGATGGTAGATTATGTGTCGGTTAGAATTAAGAGATAGAGTTTAGCTCGTACACGGTTGGGTTTATTCCCGAGTTAGAAAGTCTACGGACTATAAATATGTATCTAGGGTTATTGAGAAAGGAGGACAATCACGTTCACGACAAACCAATCTAGGCGCATCGCCACCCCTTGTTTCGAGGTTTCTTCCGGGTAAGCGTCATGCTGCCTAGATCGTGCGATCTAGGCAGTATCTGTTTATTCGTTGCTTAGTGTTGTTCGTACTGAAGCCTTGTTGATGGCGAGCAACACTGTTATCGTAGATGTTTTGGGGCTGACGTGGATACTTTTCTGGTATACTTGCTTAGCTATGCTGCCCCTCAACATCTAGCTGTCTTTGCGCCTATTTTGGGTGTAAGGGCAGCATCTTGCTTAATTTTTGTTTAGTAGAACCGATATGTTATAGTTGCTCCTTGTTCCCCAAGGATTAGTTTGATATCCGCATGATTAGGCCTTGCAAACGGGTTGAACGATCCAGTAGTGCGTAAGGCATAGTTTGCTAATCCTAGAGGGGTTGTTCCGGGAATCGACGTTATGTTGGTTTTTAGCCCTCTTTAGGACTAGTTTTCTATTACCTTACGTATCTGCCAGGCTCATCTACGTGTAGGATGTTCCGGTTATGCGGTGAAAACCCTAAACTGTCATAGATTGATTTATCTTGGTATCGAGTAAGCAGGACCCCCATGTTAACGTAAAACCAATGTGTACCATGGGTCAATCGGCTCTTTGAGCCGATTCACAGAGTAACTTAAGAGCCGATCGGGGCTCGTATTTAATGTTTGCGTGTTTGCCATGCAGGGAACTAATCGAAACAATCCAACACCTTCCTGACCAGGTATAGGTCAGGTGGCACGCCCTCGCACCAGCTTGGAAGTGTGCCGGAGCATTGCGGGCCGTCGCCCGAGGGACCAGGGCCCACCGTAGTCCTGGGAGCCTCCCGGCTCTACCGTGTTGCCCGTCGCTGCTCGCCGGTGGGTTTTGGTAGGCAACACATTCTGGCACGCCCGGTGGGACAGTCTACAACAACGGCATCGACATCTGCAGCTGAGATGGCAGACGAGCCAGTCAAGTACGAAGATCTGCCTGAGGAGCACAAGAGGAAATATGATGAGATTAAAGCCGTCTTCAAATCCGATCTCATCGGCTCTTTCGCGAAGACCCGTTCACATGGCATCAGGTGGAAAGGGTTCTCACCCGAGGGTGCTCTCGATGAAGTAGATCTGTCTACCCCTTCAGAGGAACGCACCAGAGCTCTGCGCCAGGAAGTTAACTACATGGTGGCTCATTCTCTACACCGTCATTTTGAGAGCCTGGTGAACGCTTTCGAGCGCATTGCGGTCCGCGTGGTTCAGAAAATCATGAAGCATCAATACTCTCCGTTAGGGCCTGTCCTAGGGGCTTACCAGGGAGAACTACCATTCCAGACCAGACCGCCGCTGCCATTCGCGCTTGCAGCTCCAGAGCCACAGGGTTCACCGGCGTACGTCGTCTACAAGGTTGGAGGCGATCCTGGTGATTGCCAGTTCCTGTGTGAGCCGCCTAAAGAAGTCCCACATGGATACGTGTGCACATACGTGCCGGACTGCAATAACTTGGCGCGCACGAGCCAGATCACGGCAGGAGCGATTTCTGGAGTAGACGCCGATAAACAGGCATGGCTAGCTAAATATGCCACTGGAACGAGTCATGAAAGCTCGGTCCCTGCAACTCATACCATGGAACAAATCAGTACAATCTTGAGAGACCAGTTCGGCATCCTGCCAAAGAGAAAAACAATCGGCTATTCCAAGCCGTACCCCGACGAGTATGATGTGATCCCACTGCCGCCCAAGTATCGGCTCCCTGAATTCTCAAAATTCAATGAATCAGAGGGGTCTAGCTCAATTGAGCACGTGAGCCGATACTTGGCACAGTTGGGCATGATTTCAGCATCAGACCCATTACGCGTGAGGTTTTTCGCACAATCTCTCACGGGATCGGCTTTTGGGTGGTACACCTCGTTGCCACCAAATTCAGTCCGGACGTGGAAGCAGCTGGAGGAACAGTTTCATACTCAATATCACTCAGACGCTACCGAGGCCGGCATTGCCGATCTGGCACTGGTGCGGCAGAAGCGGGGAGAAACGGTGTCAGAATACATTCAGCGTTTCAGGACTGTCAGGAACCGATGTTATTCGGCTCGTTTAACTGAGAAAGAAGCAGTCGATCTGGCAGCATTGAACCTCGCAACGCCGATCAAGGATCTGGCTTTCCAAGTAGACTACAGTTCACTGGCGCACATGGTCCAGAAGTTAACTTTGTATGAACAGCGCCACCCAGAATTGTACCAAGACAAGTTCAAGCGTCCGGTCAGCCTGGTCGAGACAGAAGAAGTCGAGGATTCTACAGAAGACCAGGAAGTAGCCGTGGTTGAATGGGCTCGGGGGGCAGCCCCCGTGTCCTGCAAATAGGTGAAACCACAAGGGCCTGCAAAAGGGTTTGACTTCGATGTGAGCAAAGCTGAGCAGATATTCGATTTATTGCTTAAGGAAAAACAGCTGAAGTTGCCCGAAGGCCATAAGATCCCTACGATGCAAGAACTGAACGGGAGACCGTACTGCAAGTGGCATCACTCGTTCACCCATATCACTAATTACTGCAAAGTATTGCGTCAGCAGATCCAATCGGCAATAGAACAAGGCCGTTTGATCTTTGGGCAGTTTGCCATGAAAGTGGACACACACCCGTTCCCTGGCGTCAACATGGTGGAACTCAGTCACTCCGCAGAGCGTCGGCTAGATTTCTCATTCGACGTTAACATGGCAGGGCCTGTATACCACCATGGCAAGGATAAAGAAGAAAGCAGTCACGCCCGTAGCAAGGAAAAGGAGGAGGCCGGCCCACGCGACCGGTCCCGATATGACGACAGACGTTACCTCACCGAGGAACAGGTGAGAAGCGTGCGGTACCAACGTCCTCTCTCCGCGCATCTCCTTAACAATTATGAACGTCAGTACGACCGACGTCGGCGGTACGACAGAAACGACGAAAGATATCGTCGGTCTGACGTAGACAATGGAAGATATCGTCGGTATGACAGAAACGACGAAGGATATGAGCACCGCGCGGAAGGGAAGTCGCGGGAGCAGGAAGACGTGGATAGACACTGGGACTGTCCTTTCTTCAAGCACTGCTGGGATTCAGGATTGAGCCGATTGCCTACAATCGACAATTGCCCGGAGTGTAGACAGCGAAAGAAGGACGCAGGAGAGGTGTCAGTTTTCGAGCGTCTAGGGCCTCTCCCACCTCAGAGCAGGCGAGCTGAGTCCTCTCAGGAGGAAGATTTTGAGGAGTCAGAAGATGAAGAAGAGGATAGATACCACCGGCCAAGGTGGTGCCCTGATGGACTCAGTCACTCCCAAAAGCGTAGGGTTCAGCGACTGCGTAGCTTGGAGCAAGCCAAGGCGCAATACCTACACACTTTGAGGAAAGCGCGGCCCGATCTGGCCGTGAAAATTCAGCAAACGTTGGACGCGGAGAGTCGTCCACAGAAGAAAGAATGGCGCCCCAAGCAAGTAAAAGCCGAGGCGGAGGCATCGGCTGGCACAAACATGGTGTTCATACTCCCTTCGGAGTTTTGTGCTCCAAGAGCTGAAGAAGTGCCGATAGCGCAGTTTGACTGCGGCCCACGACCAGTTATCTTTGAAAAACCACGAGAGAAAAGCTACAAACATTTGAAGGCCCTGTACCTAAAAGGTTATATCAACGGGCAGCCTGTCGGTAAGATGCTGGTTGACACGGGAGTGACAGTCAATATAATGCCATACTCCATGCTACGGCGTTTGGGACGCTCCAACTCAGATCTGATCAAAACCAACGTCACATTAAGCGACTTCAACGGCCAAGCATCAGAGACGCAAGGCGTTTTGAACATGGATCTAACCGTAGGCCGAAAAACCATCCCTACATCATTCTTCATCGTCGACAGCAAAAGCACTTACGATGTCCTGCTAGGGAGGGATTGGATTCACGCCAACTGCTGCATTCCATCCACAATGCACCAATGCCTGATACAGTGGGATGGAGATGAAGTGGAGGTCATCCATGCAGATGATTCAATCGAGATCTCAATAGCTGGCATGAACATTTGGGATGCAGACGGCCAAGAGCCGCTCTCTGGAATCAGTTTAGACGGCTGTGAGTGTATCGAGGTTACAAAAAACGGGGTGAGGCTGGTATTATCCACCGGCCTGACGGAGTAGCAAGAGCAAAGTCGATGGACGTACGTGGCAAGGCCGATCCCTGCGATCGGCCCCAAAAAATAAAGAGCAATGATTTCACCTCAAGCATGTCACGTGAGACTCCCTCCCATAGTGGAGAACAAATAAATTGTAAACCTTCATTGAGCAATGCAATCAAAATGGGGGCCGATTCCAGCAATCGGCCCAAATTATCCTTAACACACGTTTTGCCTGTGTTCAGCATCGATCTAGCAGGCGACGGAAAACTAGGATATGGGTTTACATCGGCTGATGAGCTAGAAGAGCCACGACCAACATTCATCAGCAAATAGTTAGAGCCGATGTTCAGGTACACATTTTAGAATCGGATAACTGGAAAGCCGGTATCTTCAATTACTTGAGAGATTCGGCTCGGGGGGCACCTAATATGGGATAACGAACAGTGAAATATGGGGGCTGATGCACGGAGTCGGCCAGTAAAAAAACACAAAACAGCCGATGCGCAGCCATTGCCTTTAGAAGTACAAAAGCTCTACCGAAGGAATGCCTAAGGGCGTCAGCACGGACGCGATCTACTGCGGCGATCTCGGCCTCATCATCTTCATCTTTGCCCGTCACCAGTTGTTTGTTCAGGACACGTATCTCTGCCAGATCGGTCTTCAGTTGAGCTTTGAGGCTTTCTGCTTCCTGTTGGGAGTGGGCAATAAGAGCTTCCTTGTCATGGATAAGTTGTTTGGTTGCCCGGACCCTCTCTTCAAGATCCTCCAACTCCTTTCGCAAGGTCTCAAGTTCGGCGGTACTGACAGAGGTGTCAGTTTTGGCGTCCAAAGCTGCCTTTTTCTCGTTAAGCCGCTAACATTTGTCTGCAATATCGGCTTTCAGAGGAAGTTGGGCGTGGTGTAGGTCGATTCTATGACGAGCCAACTTCACCCTTGACTTGTAGGCAGACAGAGTCACAACTGGCCAGAGTTTCACCTGCAGCGTTACCGGGAGGTGGGGCTGGATTTCTTCAAGGACGTTCTTCACTTCCTCGGGGTCTTCGTGTAGGATAACGTTGCATAGAAAACAAAAATTTTCCTACCGCGAACACGCAATCCAAGCCAAGATGCAATCTAGAAGACGGTAGCAACGAGGGGGTATCGAGTCTCACCCTTGAAGAGATTCCAAAGCCTACAAGATGAGGCTCTTGTTGCTGCGGTAGACGATCACTTGCCGCTTGCAAAAGCGCGTAGAAGATCTTGATCACGATCGGTTCCGGCGCCACGAACGGGCAGCACCTCCGTACTCGGTCACACGTTCGGTTGTTGATGAAGACGACGTCCACCTCCCGTTCCAGCGGGCAGCGGAAGTAGTAGCTCCTCTTGAATCCGACGAAGCACGACGGCGTGGTGTCGGTGGCGGTGTAGAAGTCCGGCGGAGCTTCGCTAAGCAAACCGGACAATATGAAGTGGAGGAGCAAAGCTAGGGTTTGGGAGGGGGTGGCCGGCCACTCAAAGGGGGCGGCCAAGCTATGGTCTTGGGGTGGCCGGCCCCTCCCTTGGCCCCTCATTATATAGGTGGATCCCAAGTGTTGGTGTCCAAGTCTTCGAATAAGACCCGAAACCAAAACCTTCCATAGGAGGGGCAAACCTAGCCCAACTAGGACTCCCACCCAAAGGTGGGATTCCCACCTCCCATGTGGGGGTGGCCGGCCCCCTATGGTGGAGTCCACTTGGGACTCCACCCCCACTAGGGCTGGCCGGCCATGGAGGTGGAGTCCCTTGTGGACTCCACCTTCCTTGGTGGTTTCTTCCGGACTTTTCTAGAACCTTCTAGAACCTTCCATAGAACCTTCCGCGACATTTTATTTCACATAAAATGACATCCTATATATGAATCTTATTCTCCGGACCATTCCGGAACTCCTCGTGATGTCCGGGATCTCATCCGGGACTCCGAACAAATATTCGAACTTCATTCCATAATTCAAGAACTACCATTTCAACATCCAACTTTAAGTGTGTCACCCTACGGTTCGAGAACTATGCGGACATGGTTGAGTACTCACTCCGACCAATAACCAATAGCGGGATCTGGAGATCCATAATGGCTCCCACATATTCAACGATGACTTTAGTGATCGAATGAACCATACACATATATTACCAATTCCCTTTGTCTCGCGATATTTTACTTGTCCGAGGTTTGATCTTCGGTATCACTCTATACCTTGTTCAACCTCGTCTCCGACAAGTACTCTTTACTCGTACCGTGGTATGTGGTCTCTTATGAACTCATTCATATGCTTGCAAGACATTAGACGACATTCCACCGAGAGGGCCCGAGTATATCTATCCGTCATCGGGATGGACAAATCCCACTCGTTGATCCATATGCCTCAACTCATACTTTCCGGATACTTAATCCCACCTTTATAGCCACCCATTTACGCAGTGGTGTTTGGTGTAATCAAAGTACCTTTCCGGTATAAGTGATTTACATGATCTCATGGTCATAAGGACTAGGTAACTATGTATCGAAAGCTTATAGCAAATAACTTAATGACGAGATCTTATGCTACGCTTAATTGGGTGTGTCCATTACATCATTCACACAATGACATAACCTTGTTATTAATAACATCCAATGTTCATGATTATGAAACTAATCATCCATTAATCAACAAGCTAGTTTAAGAGGCATACTAGGGACTTCTTGTTTGTCTACATATCACACATGTACTAATGTTTCGGTTAATACAATTCTAGCATGATATATAAACATTTATCATAAACATAAAGATATAAATAATAACCACTTTATTATTGCCTCTAGGGCATATCTCCTTCAGTCTCCCACTTGCACTAGAGTCAATAATCTAGATTACATTGTAATATACCTAACACCCATGGCATTCTGGTGTTGGTCATGCTTTGCCCTAGGGAGAGCTTTAGTCAACGGATCTGCTACATTCGGATCGAGTGTGTACTTTGCAAATCTTTACTTCTCCATCTTCGATGTACTCGCGAATCGAGTGGTAACGCAGCTTGATATGCTTCAGCCTCTTGTGTGACCTTGGCTCTTGTGCATTGGCGATGGCACCCATGTTATCACAAGTAAATGATTAATGGGTCCAATGCACTCGGAACCACACCGAGCTCTACAATGAACCTCTTCATCCATACCGCTTCGATGAAGCCTCGAAGCCGCTATGTACTCCGATTCCGTTGAAGACTTTGCCACCGTGCACCGCTTCGAGCTTGCCCGACTTCTATCGCAAGCACCATTCAATATAAACACGTACCCGGACTGTGACTTAGAGTCATCAGGATCATTGTTCCAACTTGCATCGGTGTAACCGTTTACAACGAGCTCTTGGTCACCTCCATAACAAAGAAACATATCCTTAGTTCTTTTCAAGTACTTCAGGATATTCTTGACCGCTGTCCAGTGTTCCATTCCTGGATCACTTTGATATCCGCTAGTCAAACTAACAGCATGTGCTATATCCGGTCTAGTACATAGCATGGCATACATGATAGATCCTACTCGCCGAGGCATAGGGGATGTTACACATCCTTTCTCTTTCTTCTGCCGTAGCCGGTCCTTGAGTTTTACTCAATACCTTGCCCGGTAACATAGGTAAGAACCCTTTCTTACTTTCGTCCATTCTAAACTTCTTTAGAATCTTGTCCAGATATGTACTCTGTGATAGCCCTATTAGACGTCTTGATCTATCTCTATAAATCTTGATGCCTAATATATACGATGCTTCACCAAGGTCTTTCATTGAAAAACTATTATTCAAATAACCCTTAACATCTGCTTAATAGTTCTATATCATTCCCGATCAATAATATGTCATCTACATATAATATCAAGAATGCTACAGAGCTCCCACTCACTTTCTTGTAAATACAGGCCTCTCCATGACACTGTATAAACCCGAAGTCTTTGATCACCTTATCAAAGCGTCGGTTCCAACTTCTCGATGCTTGCTTCAGTCCATAGATTGAACGCTGAAGTTTGCATACTTTGTCGAGCATTTTTAGGATCGACAAAACCTTTGGGTTGTACCATATACAACTCTTCCTCAATGTCTCCATTAAGGAACGCCGTTTTGACATCCATCTGCCAAATCTCATAATCGAAAAATGCAGCTATTGCTAACAAAATCCTCACAGATTTCAGCTTCGCTACAGGTGAGAAAGTCTCATCGTAGTCAACTCCTTGAATTTGTCGGAAACCCTTTGCGACAAGTCGAGCTTTATAGACAGTAATATTACCATCAGCATCTGTTTTTCTCTTGAAGATCCATTTATTTTCGACAGCCTTTCGGCTATCAAGTAAGTCTACCAAAGTCCATACTTTGTTATCATACATGGATCCCATTTCGGATTTCATGGCTTCTTGCCATTTGTTGGAATCCGGGCTCATCATCGCTTCTTCATACGTCGCGTGGTCCTCATCATTGTTATCCACAATCATGACATTTAGACAAGGATCATACCAATCGGGAGTGGCACGTTCCCTTGTCGATCCGCGAGGTTCGGTAGTTTCCTCGTTCGAAGTTTCATGATCATTATCATTAGCTTCCTCTCGTTGCCGGTGTAGGCGGTACAGTGTACAACTTCCGTATCTGCGCTACTCGATCAACGAGTATAGATTCATCAATCTCATCGAGTTCTACTTTTCTTCCAGTCACTTCTTTAGTGAGAAATTCTTTCTCAAGAAAGGTTCCGTTCTTAGCAACAAAGATTTTGCCTTCGGATCCGTGATAGAAAGTGTATCCTATAGTTTCCTTAGGATAACCTATGAAGACGCATTTCTCCGCTTTGGGTTCTAGCTTGTCCGGTTGTAACTTCTTTACATAGGCTTCGCAACCCCAAACTTTCGAGAACGACTGACTTAGGTTTCTTATTAAACCATATTTCATACGGTGTCGTTTCTACGGATTTTGATGGTGCTCTATTTAAAGTGAATGCGGTCTGTCTCTAATGCATAACTCCAAAATGATAACGGCAAATCAGTAAGAGACATCATACTACGAACCATATCTAAGAGAGTTCGATTACGACGTTCGGACACACCGTTTCGTTGAGGTGTTCCCGGCGGTGTCAATTGTGAAAGTATTCCGCATTTCTTTAAATACATGCCAAACTCATAACTCAGATATTCACCTCCACGATCAGATCGTAGAAATTTGATCTTCTTGTTACGTTGATTTTCTACTTCACTTTGAAATTCCTTAAACTTCTCGAAAGTTTCGGATTTATGTTTCATGAAATAGATATACCCATATCTACTCAGATCATCTGTGAAGGTTAGAACATAACGATAACCACCGCGCGATGCTACGCTCATTGGTCCACATACATCGGTATGTATGATTTCCAATAAGTCAGTAGCTCGCTCCATCATACCAGAGAATGGAGTCTTTTGTCATTTTTCCCATTAGACATGCTTCGCATCTATCAAGTGACTCAAAGTCAAGTGATTCAAGTAATCCATCAGTATGGAGTTTCTTCATGCGTTTCACTCCAATATGACCAAGACGACAGTGCCACATATAAGTAGAATTATCATTTAGTTTAATTCGCTTAGCATCAATGTTATGTATATGTGTATCACTACTATCGAGATCTAACTGAAATAAGCCATTCTTTTGTGGTGCTCGACCATAAAAGATATTATTCATAAAAATAGAACAACCATTATTCTCGGACTTGAATGAATAACCGTCTTGCATTAAACAAGATCCGGATATAATGTTCATGCTCAACGCAGTACATAATAACAATTATTTAGGCTTAAAACTAATCCCGAAGGCGGATGTAGAGGAAGTGTCCCGACTGCGATCACATTGACCTTGGATCCGTTTCCAACGCGCATCGTCACTTCATCTTTCAGCGAGTTGTCGTTTATTCTTTAGTTCCTGTTTCGAGTTACAAATATGAGCAACCGAACCGAGTATCAAATACCCAGGTACTAGAACGAGAACTAGTGAGATAAACATCTATAACATGTATATCAGATATACCTTCTTTCTTCTTCTTGACAAGGCCGCTCTTTAGATCAGCCAGATACTTGGAGCAATTACGCTTCCAGTGTCCCTTCTCCTTGCAGTAATAGCACTCAGCGTCAGGCTTAGGGCCGTTCTTAGGTTTCATAGGAGGCGTGGCAGCTTTCTTGCCACCCTTCTTGAATTTTCCCTTAGACTTGCCCTGTTTCTTGAAACTGGTGGTCTTGTTGACCATCAACACTTGGTGCTCTTTCTTGATCTCAATCTCAACGAGCTTTTAGCATGCCAAAGAGTTCGGGTAACTCCTTGTTCATGTTCTCGCATATTGTAGTTCATCACAAAGTTCTTGTAACTTGGTGGCAGTGATTGAAGGACACGATTAATCCCCGATCTGTTAGGAATCACTATTCCCAAGTCACCGAGTTTCTTCGCATGCCCGGTCATGGCGAGCATGTGCTCACTAACGGAGCTGCCTTCTTCCATCATACAGCTCGAAGAAATGTTTCGATGCTTCATAGCATTCCACTGCCGCATGAGTCTCGAATATAGCTTTCAGCTCATTCATCAACTCATGAGGATCATGGTGCTCAAAACGTTTTGAAGATCGGATTCCGCATCGCACAGGATGGCACACCGAACTTGAGAGTACCGAGTTTTCCGAGTTGCGTAAACAGCTTTTACTTCATCGGATTCATCTTCTGCGAGGAGGGTCACCTAGCGGTGCATCAAGCACAAATTGCAGATTTCCGCCGAGAGGAAGATCCTCACATGACGGAACCAGATCGGTGAAGTTGCTACCGTTGCTCTTAAGTTTCTCTTTCTCTAGGAACCGATTAAAATTGATTGAGGACGCCATCTCTACAACATATATTTGCAATAGTTTAGACTAAGTTTATGACAAATTGAGTTCAAATTTTAATTCAACATAATTAAAACCCTAGGTGAACTCCCACTCAAAACAATATCCCTCGCATTGTCTTAGTGATCACACGAACCAAATCCACCGCACCTAAACCCGATCATCACGAGAAAAGGTGTGATTTCAATGGCGAACACTCATAGTGTTCATCATATCAACCATATGATTCATGCTCTACCTTTCGGTATCACGTGTTCCGAGACCATGTCTGTACATGCTAGGCTCGTCAAGGCCACCTTAGTATCCGCATGTGCAAAACTGTCTTGCACCCGTTGTATGTACTTATCGAATCTATCACACCCGATCATCACGAGATGCTTCGAAACGATAAGACTTAATAACGGTGCTACTAAGGATGAACACTTTATTATCTTGAGATTTTAGTGAGGGATCATCTTATAATGCTACCGTCGCGATCTAAGCAAAATAAGATGCATAAAAAGGATTAACATCACATGCAGTTCATATGTGATATGATATGGCCCTTTTGTTCTTGTGCCTTTGATCTTCATCTCCAAAGCACGGATATGATCTCCATCATCTTCGGGCATGATCTCCATCATCGTCGGCGTAGCACCAAGGTCAATGGCACCGTCTTCATGTTTGTCCTCCATGTAGCAACTATTACAACTACTTTGAAATACTACTCAACATGAAATTTAAAGACAACCATAAGGCTCCTGCCGGTTGCCACAATACAATAATGATCATCTCATACATATTCATCATCATATCATGGCCATATCACATCACCAAACCCTGCAAAAACAAGTTAGACGTCTCTAATTTGGTTTGCATATTTTACGTGGTTTAGGGTTTTCGAGAGAGATCTAATCTACCTACGAACATGAACCACAACGTTGATACTAATGTTTTCAATAGAAGAGTAAATTGAATCTTTACTATAGTAGGAGAGACAGACACCCGCAAAGCCTCTTATGCAATACAAGTTGCATGTCGAACGAGGAACAAGTCTCATGAACGCGGTCATGTAAAGTTAGTCCGAGCCGCTTCATCCCACTATGCCATAAAGATGCAAAGTACTCAAACTAAAGATAACAAGAGCATCAATGCCCACAAACCATTGTGTTCTACTCGTGCAACCATCTATGCATAGACACGGCTCTGATACCACTGTAGGATAACGTTGCATAGAAAACAAAAATTTTCCTACCGCGAACACGCAATCCAAGCCAAGATGCAATCTAGAAGACGGTAGCAACGAGGGGTATCGAGTCTCACCCTTGAAGAGATTCCAAAGCCTACAAGATGAGGCTCTTGTTGCTGCGGTAGACGATCACTTGCCGCTTGCAAAAGCGCGTAGAAGATCTTGATCACGATCGGTTCCGGCGCCACGAACGGGCAGCACCTCCGTACTCGGTCACACGTTCGGTTGTTGATGAAGACGACGTCCACCTCCCCGTTCCAGCGGGCAGCGGAAGTAGTAGCTCCTCTTGAATCTGACAGCACGACGGCGTGGTGTCGGTGGCGGTGTAGAAGTCCGGCGGAGCTTCGCTAAGCAAACCGGACAATATGAAGTGGAGGAGCAAAGCTAGGGTTTGGGAGGGGGTGGCCGGCCACTCAAGGGGGCGGCCAAGCTATGGTCTTGGGGTGGCCGGCCCCCTCCCTTGGCCCCTCATTATATAGGTGGATCCCAAGTGTTGGTGTCCAAGTCTTCGAATAAGACCCGAAACCAAAACCTTCCATAGGAGGGGGCAAACCTAGCCCAACTAGGACTCCCACCCAAAGGTGGGATTCCCACCTCCCATGTGGGGGGTGGCCGGCCCCCTATGGTGGAGTCCACTTGGGACTCCACCCCCACTAGGGCTGGCCGGCCATGGAGGTGGAGTCCCTTGTGGACTCCACCTTCCTTGGTGGTTTCTTCCGGACTTTTCTAGAACCTTCTAGAACCTTCCATAGAACCTTCCGCGACATTTTATTTCACATAAAATGACATCCTATATATGAATCTTATTCTCCGGACCATTCCGGAACTCCTCGTGATGTCCGGGATCTCATCCGGGACTCCGAACAAATATTCGAACTTCATTCCATAATTCAAGAACTACCATTTCAACATCCAACTTTAAGTGTGTCACCCTACGGTTCGAGAACTATGCGGACATGGTTGAGTACTCACTCCGACCAATAACCAATAGCGGGATCCGGAGATCCATAATGGCTCCCACATATTCAACGATGACTTTAGTGATCGAATGAACCATACACATATATTACCAATTCCCTTTGTCTCGCGATATTTTACTTGTCCGAGGTTTGATCTTCGGTATCACTCTATACCTTGTTCAACCTCGTCTCCCGACAAGTACTCTTTACTCGTACCGTGGTATGTGGTCTCTTATGAACTCATTCATATGCTTGCAAGACATTAGACGACATTCCACCGAGAGGGCCCGGAGTATATCTATCCGTCATCGGGATGGACAAATCCCATCGTTGATCCATATGCCTCAACTCATACTTTCCGGATACTTAATCCCACCTTTATAGCCACCCATTTACGCGGTGGTGTTTGGTGTAATCAAAGTACCTTTCCGGTATAAGTGATTTACATGATCTCATGGTCATAAGGACTAGGTAACTATGTATCGAAAGCTTATAGCAAATAACTTAATGACGAGATCTTATGCTACGCTTAATTGGGTGTGTCCATTACATCATTCACACAATGACATAACCTTGTTATTAATAACATCCAATGTTCATGATTATGAAACTAATCATCCATTAATCAACAAGCTAGTTTAAGAGGCATACTAGGGACTTCTTGTTTGTCTACATATCACACATGTACTAATGTTTCGGTTAATACAATTCTAGCATGATATATAAACATTTATCATAAACATAAAGATATAAATAATAACCACTTTATTATTGCCTCTAGGGCATATCTCCTTCACTTCGACCAATGTCTCAATCGAGGAGGAGAGTAGGGCTTTGAGACGCTGGAATTGACCAAGGATAGCGCTGGGTCCTGGTTCGTCGCAGGCCGTAGAAGGAGCTGGTTCAATGGACTCAGGATCGAACGATAGCAAACCCGAGAGGTCACAACCCTGACAAACGACAAAGAGCAGCGTCAGTATGAAGACCAGGGGAAGGGCAAGCCAAACAAAGGGGGTTTACCTCTCCTAAGATCAGAGGGACAGCCGATGATGAAGCAATCGGCTCTCGTGTTTTTGCTTGGACCTCGGCCAAGTTGGCAACCTGGTCGACGTCACCTTTAGAGGTTGCTACATCCAGTTCTGTGGAGGGCATCAGTACTTCCTCGACCTCCCTACTAGAAGTGGCATCAGTCTGCAAAGGAGGTGTTGAGCCGATGTGAGCAGCAATGAATTAGCAGGAGAGATGAGTCAGGGAGAGTTGGAGGGCAATTACTTTTGAAGCCTCTTGGTTTGATGAAGGGGTTTGCGGTTCCTTTCGAGCTCTCTTAATGCATCGGCTCTTTGTGCGTAGACCTCCCTGCCCTGCTTTGATTGGAATTTGGGGGGCAGCAGGTTCAGGGCTGGATCTTTTCTTGGAAGCCGATGGTGGCAAATCTGGCTGGCTCTGCGTGGCGGTTTTTCCAGAGTTACCTGAGCTCGAATCCCTTCGACTGGACTACGTTTCCTCGCTAGAGTTGTCTTCGGTGGAGGCCTATGGAAGTAGAGTTAGTAAGCACAAGCATGTTGCAGAAGCCTGCAAGGGTAAATGAAATCAGTCAGGGCATGGGCCAGCTTACGTGCAGACTTTCTTGAGCTGGAATAGGGTTTTGGCGCTTTAAAGTCTTCCTGGCAGCTACTTTCCTCACTACTGTTCTCGCCTTGGTTGAGGCTCGGGGGGCATCTGGCCCTGAAGATATTTTGCTCTTGGAAGCCGATTCTGGTGAAATCGGCTGGCTCTGCATCACCACCTTTTTCAAGGATGGCGAGTTTTTGCAGAAAAGGACCATCGGTGCTGGTGGGAGGAATTCGAAGGGGGAGCCGTCGTTACGAACCGGTTCTGGACCATCTTGTTGCTGCAAAGAGTCAGAGCGAGGGTTATTAAAATCATTGTAAGCCATTGCAAGAAAATTTGTGAGTGGTGGTATCTGTTCTGCAGGGATATCATAGTCAGCATCAAGTTGTTTCAGCAACGGTCCCAGAGCTCTCCTGAAGGCATGGGTCTTCCACATTGACCACCAGGTCTCAAAACCATCAGTTGATGAGGTGAAAGAGAGGTTGTGAGGGATTGGGATGGTGAGAGCATCAAAGAAAGAGTAACACCTCTGACCGGTGAGGACATCAGGCAACTCGGCTCTGCTCTCTGTTAGGTGGTGGAGGAAGAAATGAGGAGACACCTGCCCAAGACCAAACTGCCGGGCTACTACGACCGGATGGTAGGACTCATAACCAGGTTTGATGATCCTGTTTGAGGTGCTCATACCAACTGGAAGGAAGCAGGGACGGATCATGATGGAGTACAACTGCCGGGTGCTGGTGTCATCGGCAAAGCTGTCTAGCCTAAAGGAGACTGGGTTTTCAAAATTTTCAGACTCCTTGTAAGGAAAGAAGATAGGGTTGTCCAGGCCTTGGTAGAAAGTTCTGAACCATTCTGATGTTTCCTTGGGGATCAGTTTACTACCTGGAAGGCTATATAGAGCTTGGCCGTAGCTAGTACATCGGATTGGCTTCCCATTAGCATTTGGAAAGCTGCAGGAGGCCAAGGAAGGGAAGTTTGGGATATGGTTCTGGAAATACAGCTAAGCCCATAGCTGAATAAACCACCAGGGGCCTCTTGTTTTGACTGTCTTTTGGGAGAACAGGTTGACAGACATCAGTTGGAGGTATCGATAGACTTCTCCAAGGAACAGCTTGCCGATCCCAAGCTGAGTGCCCCTAGCAAGTTCATAGGCCAAAGGAAGGTAATTCTTGGTTGGGGCAAGTGAAGGGCCACAGAATATGAAGTGTTCCAGCCAGAAGTTCAGGAAGGCCGTGTGTTCTTTCTCTGTTACCGGGCCTTTGGTTTTCATGTACCGTCTAAGGTAGGCACCCCAGTTAGTACACTCTGTTTTGGAAGAAAGTTTGAAAGGAACCTTTGGCAGCCTAAAAGCAGAAGGGCTGGGGGATGAAATGTCTAGACCAGTAATCATGACCACATCCAGCAGAGTTGGTGTCATGGGGCCATGGCCAAACATGAAACAGTTCAGGGCATCAGACCAAAAGTAGCCGATGGTTTTCAGGAGGTTTTCATGTTTCTCAAGGGAAGATAAGGACAAAGATAAAGCATCGGCTATTCCTGTGGTTTCCCATTTGGCTTGGTGAGTTTTTGATACTCTACTGTACAAAGAAACCCAATCTTCATGAGGATTAGGCCAGGCTCGTAAGCAGTCGGCCCAAGAAGTTAGATCTAAGTTCTGGTTTGCGAAGGGAATCCTATTGGCCTCGCAAGAAATCAAGTGGGCAGGACTCTCGGTTGAACGGGGGCCAAGACAAAGAGAATTTGGGAGAGAAGGATGCGGCAGCAGAATGTCTGATACCTAAAATTAATGATGGGATGAGACATTAATTCAGGTGTTTGCTGTTAATTCTAACATTATGCTCGGATGGCGAGGAGCGGTTGAGGATTACCTTCAGGCCAGAGACCGTAGCGTTGGCGCTGGATGGTTCTGCCATCAGATTCGTTGCGGAGTTGAATCTGCGATTGGGATCTGGGATTTGCGCGGCTGTGAGTTGAATCTGTTCGACGGGCGATTTGGGGATCTGAGTTTGCGCCTTCAGACAAGGGTCGCAGGTTACCGTTTGAACAGGCAACTAAGTTTGGCCTTACTAGCGTTTTATGGTGAAGGTCGATGCGCTGCCATCGGCTCTTTGAGCGTTGACTTACTTTGACTATCGGCAAAATCAATTGAAAACATATTTTCATTAATAAAAAGGGTTTTTTACAGAGAAGAGCCGATTGCTCAAGAGAGGAAGAACAAAAGAAGAGCCGATTACTACTACTAGTCCTATGCTAGTAGTCCCTAATCTAAGGGCCATCGCTGCCCTCGTCGTCGCCGTTGTAGCTGCCGTCGGCGCTGCTGCCGGCAAGCTCCTCGTCATTGCTGCCGTAGCCCTCGGCAGGAGCTTCATCCTCCTCATCGTCGTCGTCGTCATCCTCCGACCCGCGCGCGGAAGCGTTTCGCCGCCGGGTACTCGTCGGAGGAGGCGTCATCCTCCTCTTCCTCCTCCTCGTCGGAGGAGGTGAAGCTGGCCCAGGAGAAGAGGTCGTCCTCACTCTCCGCCTCCAATTCCCCGTCGATGAGGAACCGGAGGTCGTCCTCCCCGTCGGTCAGGGGTAAGTCATCATCAGAACTGACGACCCACTCCCTCTCGTCCCAATGCTCGGGAGCGCGCTTCTCATACAACGCCATCTGGTCGTACTCCAGCATCGGCTCGCTCGAGGAAGAGGACTGGAAGGAGAGAGCCGATGAGGCAGAGGAGGAGGAGGAAGACATGGTTGCAGAGGAGGGGGTTTTTTCCGATGGCTAGTGCGGAGCAAGAGGATGAAGAGGCGAACTGCTCGGTGCGGTTAAATAAAGGGGATATATTGGAAATTAAATGCTGCGGCGGTTTCCGAGGAGGTGGTGCCAAAACTGTCAAATCGTGCAGAGAAGTGGAGAAGGCAAGGCATCATGATGAAAGGATACTGTGGCGG
The DNA here is from genome assembly GCF_022539505.1 of Lolium rigidum. Taxonomy (NCBI): domain Eukaryota; kingdom Viridiplantae; phylum Streptophyta; class Magnoliopsida; order Poales; family Poaceae; genus Lolium; species Lolium rigidum. The sequence goes on along the minus strand of NC_061509.1, from coordinate 142,392,390 downwards.
TTCTGCTCTGCCACGACGTGACCCGACGAAGAAAAAAACATAGTGGTTTTGGGATTATCATTGCCAAAACCAGGGGGGCATGTGTTATCGCCAGATTTTAACCAAGTCCGGAGATGGGCCGTGATTGAGATGGGCTTAGAGGATATACACCTAAAGAGTTTCGGAACCGGCTTTGGGCTAGAATGTGGGCTTGATTGCCCGTGTATCTGTAAATGATGGTAGATTATGTGTCGGTTAGAATTAAGAGATAGAGTTTAGCTCGTACACGGTTGGGTTTATTCCCGAGTTAGAAAGTCTACGGACTATAAATATGTATCTAGGGTTATTGAGAAAGGAAGACAATCACGTTCACGACAAACCAATCTAGGCGCATCGCCACCCCTTGTTTCGATGGTTTCTTCCGGGTAAGCGTCATGCTGCCTAGATCGTGCGATCTAGGCAGTATCTGTTTATTCATTGCTTAGTGTTGTTCGTACTGAAGCCTTGTTGATGGCGAGCAACACTGTTATCGTAGATGTTTTGGGGCTGACGTGGATACTTTTCTGGTATACTTGCTTAGCTATGCTGCCCCTCAACATCTAGCTGCATTTGCGCCTATTTTGGGTGTAAGGGCAGCATCTTGCTTAATCTTTGTTTAGTAGAACCGATCTGTTATAGTTGCTTCTTGTTCCCCAAGGATTAGTTTGATATCCGCATGATTAGGCCTTGCAAACGGGTTGAACGATCCAGTAGTGTGTAAGGCATAGTTTGCTAATCCTAGAGGGATTGTTCCGGGAATCGACGTTATGTTGGTTTTTAGGCCTCTTTAGGACTAGTTTTCTATTACCTTACGTATCTGTCAGGCTCATCTACGTGTAGGATGTTCCGGTTATGCGGTGAAAACCCTAAACTGTCATAGACTGATTTATCTTGGTATCGAGTAAGCAGGACCCCCATGTTAACGTAAAACCAACGTGTACCATGGGTCAATCGGCTCTTTGAGCCGATTCACAGAGTAACTTAAGAGCCGATCGGGGCTCGTATTTAATGTTTGCGTGTTTGCCATGCAGGGAACTAATCGAAACAATCCAACACCTTCCTGACCAGGTATAGGTCAGGTGGCACGCCCTCGCACCAGCTTGGAAGTGTGCCGGAGCATTGCGGGCCATCGCCCGAGGGACCTGGGCCCACCGCAGTCCTGGGAGCCTCCCGGCTCTACCGTGTTGCCCGTCGCTGCTCGCCGGTGAGTTTTGGTAGGCAACAACAACACCAAAAAAGTGAAATATAGGTCACATGCACAATTGTTGGTTTACAAGATGTTGTATTTTAGGGGAGCGAATCTGCAATTCCACAAAACGGCAATGAACATATTTCAAATTCAAATAAAGAAAGCAGCGTGTTTTCCCCAAATTGTCATCCACGTTGGTGTCAGCCCACACCGCCAACCTGTGATGAGGTGTTGGTCCTCCATGTCACCCACCTCGCTATGCTAGAGACGTCGATGAGCCCACATCGGCGAGGAGGATGATGGTGAAGGAGTCGCCCTCGACCACGCCCGGGTGGCACAAGCATAGGAAAATCCATGGCCAAGAGTCGGGAGAGTCTTGATGTTGGCCGACAGAGAGAATTCATGGTCAACACCGGCGGTGGAGATTGGGGCCATCCTGACAGCGAGAGGAGAAAGTGGGAGCCCTATTGGGCCCCGTGGTGAGTAAGTGGCGCGCCATGGAGGTAGGGGCTTTCCTGACGGTGTGCGGTAGAGGTGGGGCCTTCTCGGCAGAATGCCGTGAAGGCGTGAAGCTTGAACACGGTAGCTGGCCTGCAAGCGCAAACTCAATTTGTTTTATAGCACGTTGTGATGTGTATATACATCACACAGGGAAAATATACATCACTCGCAAAACAAATTTACATCACCATGTAAGTATAAATCATCCGTTACAACAGTTTTCTTTGTTCCAAGTAATGCAGAAGTTAAACTTTACATCACCATCTCTATTATACATCATATATGAGAAATGTCTGTAATATCCCAGGTATTGGGGTTACAAAAATAGAGGAAACAGATGTGTGCATTGCATTCATGCATAGAAAATCTGGGGAATTTTCGCGCTTTAAAGTAAAACAGTCACAGTAACTGAAGTTTCACTTGACCTTGGTGGAATTGAAGTAGCTCATCAAGACAAGCGCTATAAACCTCAATGTGATTTTGTTAAAACTTTGTTTTGGGAAGAGATGATTTGATCTAAGGGATTAGATCAAATAGAACTAATAATCAACACAACAACACTTTACTCAATGATCAACTACTTGATCTTATAACAGATCATAATATGGTAATCATTGCCACAACACATGAACACCAATTCAATTGTAAATCCAGTAACAATAATTGGAGAAACTATTCTTCACTCATCTCCTCCATGTCTTAAACTAATCCATGCTCTTATCATAAACCCTATGATATCCATTCTATTTTAATCTTGAAAATAAGACAAGAAGATCCAACTAAGGAATACAACTCTTCTCTATTCCAAATTATTAAGTATCAAACCTAGAGAGGTGAGAGTTCTATTAATTATTAGAGAAGCAATAACAAACCTTGAGTTAAACCCTGGATATACATCCATGTAAACAAAACCCCATCTTAAGAACATAACCTTAGGATACTAATCAAGACCATCCCTTGAAAGAGAACCTTTTATGTTACACATCATTATCTATGGAACCAAATCTTAAGATGGTATTAAAAGTCCTTTCCTAGATGAGAGAGAGACCACTCATACCAATTTTAGCTTACCTATCTAAGAATAAAGGACAACCTTTGAATTAAAGTACTAGGTTGAAAATCATTTCCCTTGGAGTGGTGGGATAACCTAATATTACATGGAATAATACCATACCCCTCGAATTGATAAGGTGAGGAAGAGACTAACCCAATTAAGCTAGACAAATGAAACCTTAGCCTAGATACCTAAGGAGATATTAGGAGTACACCGTAAACCCTAGAATAACCATTCTTAAATGAGAAAGCTCAACCTATGGTGTTATACTCAAGATAATTGAGACAACCATAACCATGGCTATTCAAGAAACTATAAAAGGAAAGTATATATATTTAATTGATCAAGACAACACTTGATGTTGGGAGTGAGAAAACCATTCAAGGAGAGATACCTTAGGAAGTCCAACCTTGATCATTATAAATTGTGTAATAATCATAAACCCTAAGAATTTGAAGTAAAGATATTAAGAACAAGTGGATCATGCCTAATCCATGATCATGCTCTTGAGATATGTGAGGATAAGTTAAACCCTACTAGAATAAGTAGATCTCATTCCCACATGAAATTATAGGAAGATCACTAGTAATCAAATCCAGGCTTATACCCCAACTTTAACTTGTGAATCACTTGGTGATCATAAGAACAATTCTACCACATCTGCGTTCCACTTATTCTTCACCTAAGAAACATAAGAAAACCTTAGTGTAAAACTCCATACTTGATATGGTGAGAAATCATCAATCCATATGACCAAAGTTAACTATAAAAAGAACTATACCCACTGTAGTTACTTTAATGATAAATTGAGGTTAACAATAGAAGTTAATTGGTAGAAGATAAAACCACTTCTCAAATCCTTAGTAACTAGGAAGCACATGAAATATTAACTAAGTAAACACCTTACCATGGTTAGGGAAGATTAAACCCTAGCATGCAATATGGTGTCATCTCATTTCTACAACCTTGAATTAAATCTCAACACTGGTTTATGTATCACTATGGTGATCATAATATAAAACCAGGCCATACTTGAGATTCAAACCAATTCCCATTAGGTGAATATGCTTAGAACCCTAGGATTGCTCACTAGTTAAATCCTAGACTTAATTATGGAGCATAAGATGAACATAGTTGAAACCCTTTATTTAAAACCATGTGAGGTGATCAATCACTTACCTTTGTAATCAAGACCAAACCATTATGAGAACAATATTTACTCTAGACATTTTCAATATTAATAATAGTGTTCATCTTAAAAGGGGGTTATAAGAGAATTTACAAAACTACAATAAATAGGTGATTCCATAAAATAATATGTAAGTGAAACAAACTCTCAATTAAGAACCCAATACCTTATAATAATCTTTAAAATGCTTTGAGCACTAATTATACACTTTAAATAATCCAAAAGAAAATTAAAGTGTAAATATAAACTCATGCCTATTTGTTATTTTGAATAAGCCAACAAGCATGAAATATAATCAAGTATAAAATATCTGCCTCAAATAGGAAAGTGGTGTAATAGTCATTGCACTACACATTAATGGAATTAACATAGTAATAAAACCTGCAAGGTATAAATAGGATTCAAATTTGAATTTTAAAAGCAGAATTCAAAACAGAAAATAAGAAAGAAAACAGAAAACAAAATAAAAGAAAGAAGCTTACCTGGACCTTACCAATCGGCGCAGCCCAGCAGCAGCCCAAGGAACAACCCAGCACACCAGCCCAACACCATCACCACACAGCGGCCTGATCCCAGCCCAAATACCGCTTTGGGCAGATAAGATCGGAGACGAAGTCGTCGTCTTCATCTTCGCAACCAACGACGCCCAGGTGAGCGCCACGGCGCAGTGAGCTCCACGTCCCGCGTCGTCGCCGCCAATATTGACCGCCAGCGCACGACGAAGATCCTATAAAAGGCGCAGCAATCCTCCATTCCCCTCTCTCTTCTCTAATTTCGCCCAAATCGAAACCCTAGCCGACCCTGCCTCGATCTCTCGCCGTCGATGGGGAACGCCCCTGACCCCGCCGTGGATGCCATCGTCGCCGCCATGCTCTATTTGCTCTACAGGCGCGAGGAATTGAGCCGGGGCGTCCCGAGGCGACCTCACCAAGCTCGTTTCCCCGCAGACGGTCGAGCACCGCCGTGACCGTCGCCTCTCCGTCCGGCCACCTCTGCACCAACGGAGCACACCAACGCGCTCCTGGTAAGCTGGGGATCCTCCTGAGCTTCTTATTGCATCCAATCAACGACCGTAGCCTCCCTAGCATCATAGGCTGAAATCCGCCGCCACGGTACCTCGCCGGCGAGCTCTCTCCGGCGACCTTTTCGGGGAGGCGCCGCCACCCGTAGGCTCAGCATAGCGCAGCGAATCCAAACCGCACCTCAGCTCTGGCGCGGGATCGCCGAATCGCCGGCGCCAAACTCACCTGGCCGACGGCCGGCCACTGCAGCGCCACCTCGGCAATTTTGACCTTGGTCAAAAGCCACGTGGTGGCTGATGTGTCTCTGGCCCACTGGTCAGTGACTCTGTAGGTACACTGGCCGGGTACAATTAGCATTTCTTTTGCTTTATTCCAAATTCAATAATTCCAAGCAACTTCAAATAATTATAGAAAAATCATATTAACTCAGAAAAATAAAAATAAGACATCAAAATTCTTATAAAAGTAAATTCTATTTAATAAAAATATAATATGAAATTTTTATTTTTAATAAAAATTTAATTGTTTAATACCTGTTAATTAAGCCTTTAACTTAATTCTAAATTCAATTAAAATTTAATAATTATAAAAACTATCTAAAATAAATAAAAACCAGTAAGGTAAATAAAGAAAACATTAACACTAAATTTTTTTATTTATAACTTATTAAATCCTTATTAGAAGGATTTAAACTCTAATTAATAATTACCTGAATTAGGAATTCATTAAAATTAATAAAAGGACAAATCCAATATTATTTTAATTTCAAAGTTATTAATAACTTCAACTTTATTAATGAAGTTATTAATCCAAGAATTATAGGGTAATTAGGGAACCCAAGTTCCATTATAAAACATAGTGATAACCCCATAATTTCATGTGGGATCCTAAAACCCTAATACCATTTAGAACCTAGCTCCACTATTTCGTTTGAACCCTAAATTGTTTCTAACCTAAACCCAAGGTTAGAACAGGTGATCATGGTACTTTAATTCAAATCATAGAGCCACCATTAGCATCTAAAAGACATACCTATGCCCACATAAAATGTAGAACTCTATCACTACCAATTTAGCATTCCATGTATGCATACCATTAAACCAAGTTGATCAAGTAGGATCAAACCTAGTCTCTATCACCAAGGATATACTCCTTTATGAACCTTAATTAGCATCACACCCTTGTGATGAACCATAATAGCAACCATACCCAATAATGTGCATCATATACCATACACACTAAACCCTACTAGTGTGAGATATTTACTGAACCATCTTATTTAGGAACCAAGTGTTCATTACCTAGTGAAAACCCTAGTAGACCCTAGACAACCCAACTCTAATTGAGATACTTCTTATTAGTTAAGAAGTATGTTCTTCAAAAGTTATTCTTTTGAAGAAAATATGGAATAATCATCAACTATACCTAACAAAAATTATAAACCCTAGCCAGACTATCCCCAAAGAAGGTATACCAACCTTGATAGCACCTATGTATAATAAATTACTTATGATCTGTTTCACAGAAACCTCATAATCTCTAGCTATTGTGCTTCCAACCTTGTTAAGATCCACCTAATACCTACTCAAGAAGCTAATTTGGAAACCATCGTAAACCAGAGAACTCCACAACCATATTGTCATACTTGTTCTTTATTAAAGAACATGTTCTTCAAAAGTTATTCTTTTGAAGAATATAACAAGTAATCAATAACCATGCCATATAGTATTAAAACTGACAATCGCTCTTTACTTACTATACTACTACTAATCTTTGGTGTGTGTGATCTGTTACTTTACATTATACCACTTGCTTATGATTCTAAAGCAACACAAACCTCGAATAAGAACCTTGTTTGTGAATCACTCTAAAAGTGCAACACACCCCGAACTAATCATTACCACTCACTAATCCTAAATCATCGGGGTTAGGTCACGCTTAGAGCGATTGCATCTCATACTAATGCATTATTGCATCCTTGCCAATCTTTTAAACATCGTCCTTACCGGACGATGATGCTATTTCAGAACTTGGAGTTATTGCGTATCGAAGACCTTGCCTGCATAATCTCGCAGTCAAGAAAGGCAAGTTCATCACTTGCTCATGTCATTTGAGTATTTCTATCAAATTACTTGCAAAGTATTATGGTTATCACTATTGCATAAAAATCAAAACCACTACTTTCATAACTATGAATATGACTAAGTGGTGGGCAATGGAACCATGGATTGTGTTGATATGGTGGAGGTTCCATTGCACGGGTTTATATCCATCTAGGATTAAACAACAAATGTCGCCAATGATTCTTGTGCCGTAATAACCGTGTTAACCATAAGATCTGAAATGGGACGGACTAGTCAATCGTATTTCCACCTCTTGTACATCAACGGATGCGCTTACCGTAGCAGCTTGTATCTTGCGGAGCAACTTGAGGGTGGGGAACCCATTCTAAGTCCCCACGGTTATGCTGTGCATACCGTAGCGGTTGCGGCTTGTGGAACAACTTGAGGGTGGGGATCCCACTCTAATTCCCCACGGTAATGTGGTCTATGATGGGTTGCAGCTACCGGCGAAGGAGTTTGGTTCAATCCCAGACTGTCGTCGTGGTCGGGGTCCACCCTGAAATTACAGGAATAATGGGACCGGCGTGGACCCGGTGGTCGGGGCATGCAACAACGGGTGGGTGTGCGAGGTAGCGGAGGAATATGATTGGCTATGACCATACTCCTGACCTCACACCAAAGGAAGTGTGGACGAGCCTGCAACTCGGTTGGCAACAAGGATAAGATCTCTTATGGGTAAAGCAACACACCTCTCGAGAGTGTAAAGAACCGTGACTCGTCACTCCTCGTTCCGGGATATGGAACTCGCGAACGCTGCCGGAAAGGAGCTCCATGAAGTTCTAGTAAACCGGTGAAGGCTGACGGACATAGTTCTTCTGAATAAAAGCAAACTTTTGAAGAAATGGTTATGAAAACTTGCATTGGTATTAGACTTTCTGGTCTAATGCTGTAGCTAGTGCATTAAACACCTCTTTCCTATAATGAACTTGTTGAGTACGCTCGTACTCATTCCACTCTTAAATCCCCGCTTAGATATGGAGGCATCAAAGGAGGATCTACAAGTGCAACTCGAAGACCGAGGAGTCAACAACTACTTCAAGAGACAGGACCATGTCAGAGGAGTCAGATACCACGTCCAACAAGGAGAAAACCTAGTTTAGCCATAGAAAGGAACTAGCTTCGTAAACCTAGCTCCTATTTAGCTAGAATCTATTCATAGCCCCTACAGCTAGTCAAATACTCTACAAATAGAGTTCATGATAGGATTAGACTACGAGTCGTTCTTCTGGAGTTTATTTGCGATTTACCTCATTGTAAAGTAGGAGGCCGTGATGATCTTATGTAACGAGTAAATATTGTAATTCTATAGACATGCCTTGGACCCGCATATGTTTCGTTGTACCACTCGAGCGATATAATACGAGTGGAACTGTGTTTCATTGGTGTTATATCGGACTTGCATACTACACCATGCAAGTGGTATGCCTGGGTCACCACGGTTGGTATCGAGCAAATGCTTTGACCCTAGGATTAAAACCCTTTAAAGGAGACCTATAGGATTGGTAGAGTCTATAGGAAGTTGTCTTAGTTAACCCAAATCTTCTTATGACTTGAGATGGATATTCACTTGAGAATAATCCTGAAACACTTGAGTCAACATTTCTTACCTAACTTACCAAGATAAAGTAAAGTTAGTCAGCTAATCCCAAACATGTAGTGCACAATTAAGTTCCGAAACAGTAGATGAGTAGATCACAATTGGTATACAATACTTGGTAGTCCAAAGAGAGGATACAATCATAAGGAAGAAATCCTATTGGAAGAGGTGTACCAACACATGTTTTCGTTAAGTAGGAGTTATCCAGAACTGTAATAGGAGTAATATTAAGTGACAAAGATAATTAAGATATTCTAATAGAAAATGTAGACCAAGTTAAGTAATAGGGTAAGTAAAATTTATCTAAACTTGTGAAACAGTTGATAGTAAGTGATAACTATGAGTTATATGAGGTAGTATAAACCATGATGAGTCAATCATGGAAGGTAAGTAAAAGAGATAGGAAAATAATATGCCTACTTACATGGTAGAAATAGAAATCATATATGATTCACCTGAGAATCATTATGTGATGGAGTAGAACATCATAAAAATTTAGGAGGAAAACAATAAGAAGCTAGTTGTTCAACAATAGTGCAAGAATTGTGTTCCAAAACCATGGGAAGTGTGCCAAGCATATCATGAACATAGTCTTATGATAGGAACACTAGGAAGTATAGGAGCTACATCCCAATAGTTATGTGTTTAGAATAACCATGTTAGAACCCAGAGAAGTAGTCCACAACCAAATGGAAGTTAAGTTAGTACTTCCAAAAGAAATTAGGTTAACCTTAACTATCTTAGACCACTTTGTTTCAAGTTTATCTCATTGCAAATGTGCAATTGAGGTAAATGTTGAGACAAATAGTAGAACCCCATATATTCGTACTAAGTATCACGATATAAACCTATATTATGTGGTGTTATATACTACACATCAGAGCCTGATGTCTAGAGATGTCTTACTCAACAATCATATTCAGGCTTATGATGGTGTGTATTATATGCACAAAGCTGAATCTTCTTGGATTTCATTTGGATTTTCATTGTTTGACTAGATCCATACATGAAGTTTGACTTTGATATGCAAGTGCATGTTGCAATATCAAGTCCTTACTTGATGCTATAGATCTAGAGGGTAATAGTATTCGTGTGAGGAAGCGACGAATTCTGGAAGATTCCGAAGACAAGATGAAGGTTCATCAGATAAAGGAAACAAAGTTGTGGGAAGTAACCACAATATTCAGAAGGAAGTACCAATCAAAACTCATGCTTAGCCTTAACAGAGGAGTACTTTAGTACGGGAGAAGCATGAGGGTGCGAAATCTGGTGATTATGGTGAAGCTCAAGCAGATCCATAGTCAACATAGAAGAGGGAATGCATGGGAAATCACTTAGGATACTATATTCAAAGTGTCAGCTAGTGGTTTTCTTGCACCAATGAAACCTCGAAAACGGTAGATGACTTATGAAACCGTAGCAGATATAAGAATACCATAGTTGATATCAGAAGACCACAATTGGTATAGTATCAATACTGCGAGATAAAGTAGAGGATATCTCATCCAGTTGATCAGAACCTAAATAGAATCCATTTTTAGATAACAAATAGCTACAATTGGTATCAGGAAGTCCACCATTGGATTATTTGTACCAAGAAGCTGTGAACAAATAAAATTTTGTTAACCAAATAACAATGACCTATAATCATTTAGTCGAAGGATTCACATTGGAAGTCCACAATTGAGTGGATATGCCACAAAGTACTTCGTGAGACTCTTAGAAAAGTACAACCCATAAGCTAGACCCAGACCAATATTCTAACCATAAGTCCAATGGTTGGAAGAAAAGGAGTTGAAGATTATAAGAAAACTCTAAGGGGTAGAGTAAAGTTTGAGTTGGTTATACAATGACTTAATACTTTGAGTAAAATAGAAGAAGAAGGTCTGAACTGAAAGATAGTTCGATCTTATTTTCATAAGATTATTGAACACTACTTTCAGAAGGATGTCAGACCAGAAGCCGAGATTCATACCTCGAGGAAGTAAGAAGTGGACTATAACTTGAGAAAGTGAGTAATATTTAATCAGAAGTACGAAAGCTCAAGTAAAATAAGGATAATGAAGTTGGATGAAGGTAATACTATAGACCAAATACAGCTCAAAAAGGCTAAAGACCGAAGAAGATAGAATATACCAATACCAAATACTAATAGAATGATTCCTTTCATGGAACCTAAATAATCCAAAATAGTTATAAGTATCAACTATAAACCATGATTGGATGGACTAAATGAGTCTAATCCATTCTTAGAGGAATAAACCATCATGATTATTTCCATGTTAAGTACCTTACTTAGTACCATTATTGCAGTTTTGGTAGTAAGGGAAAACAAAGACCTATTTATCAATTAGAGTATGTTACCTAATTAGTCATCAGTTAAGACTAGCAGCATCAGAAGAAGTCCCAATCATTGAAGATTCTATGAGAAAGGAAACAAGATTATAATAATGAAATAAATCATGGAATTAAAGTTAGAAGCCATGGCTCAGAGACAAGTATTATTAGATTCCAGAGAAAAATCATAGAACTAGAGTAAGAAACTAATGTTCAGAGAGAAACCTTAATGGATTCCAGGAAGAATCTGGACAAGGGATATATTCAATTATATCCAGTGAGATCACCACGGAGTTCGAGAAAAGTCGTAGTCTGCACAAGACTGAACCACACTCCGAAACGTGAGAGAGTTCAAACTTCGAGGACGAAGTTTAGTTTAAGGGGTAGAGACTGTAATATCCCAGGTATTGGGGTTACAAAAATAGAGGAAACAGATGTGTGCATTGCATTCATGCATAGAAAATCTGGGAATTTTCGCGCTTTAAAGTAAAACAATCACAAGAATCGAAGTTTCACTTGACCTTGGTGGAATTGAAGTAGCTCATCAAGACAAGCGCTATAAACCTCAATGTGATTTTGTTAAAACTTTGTTTTGGGAAGAGATGATTTGATCTAAGGGATTAGATCAAATAGAACTAATAATCAACACAACAACACTTTACTCAATGATCAACTACTTGATCTTATAACAGATCATAATATGGTAATCATTGCCACAACACATGAACACCAATTCAATTGTAAATCCAGTAACAATAATTGGAGAAACTATTCTTCACTATCTCCTCCATGTCTTAAACTAATCCATGCTCTTATCATAAACCCTATGATATCCATTCTATTTTAATCTTGAAAATAAGACAAGAAGATCCAACTAAGGAATACAACTCTTCTCTATTCCAAATTATTAAGTATCAAACTAGAGAGGTGAGAGTTCTATTAATTATTAGAGAAGCAATAACAAACCTTGAGTTAAACCCTGGATATACATCCATGTAAACAAAACCCCATCTTAAGAACATAACCTTAGGATACTAATCAAGACCATCCCTTGAAAGAGAACCTTTTATGTTACACATCATTATCTATGGAACCAAATCTTAAGATGGTATTAAAAGTCCTTTCCTAGATGAGAGAGAGACCACTCATACCAATTTTAGCTTACCTATCTAAGAATAAAGGACAACCTTTGAATTAAAGTACTAGGTTGAAAATCATTTCCCTTGGAGTGGTGGGATAACCTAATATTACATGGAATAATACCATACCCCTGAATTGATAAGGTGAGGAAGAGACTAACCCAATTAAGCTAGACAAATGAAACCTTAGCCTAGATACCTAAGGAGATATTAGGAGTACACCGTAAACCCTAGAATAACCATTCTTAAATGAGAAAGCTCAACCTATGGTGTTATACTCAATATAATTGAGACAACCATAACCATGGCTATTCAAGAAACTATAAAAGGAAAGTATATATATTTAATTGATCAAGACAACACTTGATGTTGGGAGTGAGAAAACCATTCAAGGAGAGATACCTTAGGAAGTCCAACCTTGATCATTATAAATTGTGTAATAATCATAAACCCTAAGAATTTGAAGTAAAGATATTAAGAACAAGTGGATCATGCCTAATCCATGATCATGCTCTTGAGATATGTGAGGATAAGTTAAACCCTACTAGAATAAGTAGATCTCATTCCCACATGAAATTATAGGAAGATCACTAGTAATCAAATCCAGGCTTATACCCCAACTTTAACTTGTGAATCACTTGGTGATCATAAGAACAATTCTACCACATCTGCGTTCCACTTATTCTTCACCTAAGAAACATATGAAAACCTTAGTGTAAAACTCCATACTTGATATGGTGAGAAATCATCAATCCATATGACCAAAGTTAACTATAAAAAGAACTATACCCACTGTAGTTACTTTAATGATAAATTGAGGTTAACAATAGAAGTTAATTGGTAGAAGATAAAACCACTTCTCAAATCCTTAGTAACTAGGAAGCACATGAAATATTAACTAAGTAAACACCTTACCATGGTTAGGGAAGATTAAACCCTAGCATGCAATATGGTGTCATCTCATTTCTACAACCTTGAATTAAATCTCAACACTGGTTTATGTATCACTATGGTGATCATAATATAAAACCAGGCCATACTTGAGATTCAAACCAATTCCCATTAGGTGAATATGCTTAGAACCCTAGGATTGCTCACTAGTTAAATCCTAGACTTAATTATGGAGCATAAGATGAACATAGTTGAAACCCTTTATTTAAAACCATGTGAGGTGATCAATCACTTACCTTTGTAATCAAGACCAAACCATTATGAGAACAATATTTACTCTAGACATTTTCAATATTAATAATAGTGTTCATCTTAAAAGGGGGTTATAAGAGAATTTACAAAACTACAATAAATAGGTGATTCCATAAAATAATATGTAAGTGAAACAAACTCTCAATTAAGAACCCAATACCTTATAATAATCTTTAAAATGCTTTGAGCACTAATTATACACTTTAAATAATCCAAAAGAAAATTAAAGTGTAAATATAAACTCATGCCTATTTGTTATTTTGAATAAGCCAACAAGCATGAAATATAATCAAGTATAAAATATCTCGCCTCAAATAGGAAAGTGGTGTAATAGTCATTGCACTACACATTAATGGAATTAACATAGTAATAAAACCTGCAAGGTATAAATAGGATTCAAATTTGAATTTTAAAAGCAGAATTCAAAACAGAAAATAAGAAAGAAAACAGAAAACAAAATAAAAGAAAGAAGCTTACCTGGACCTTACCAATCGGCGCAGCCCAGCAGCAGCCCAAGGAACAACCCAGCACACCAGCCCAACACCATCACCACACAGCGGCCCAGTCCAGCCCAAATACCGCTTTGGGCAGATAAGATCGGAGACGAAGTCGTCGTCTTCATCTTCGCAACCAACGACGCCCAGGTGAGCGCCACGGCGCAGTGAGCTCCACGTCCCGCGTCATCGCCGCCAATATTGACCGCCAGCGCACGACGAAGATCCTATAAAAGGCGCAGCAATCCTCCATTCCCCTCTCTCTTCTCTAATTTCGCCCAAATCGAAACCCTAGCCGACCCTGCCCCGATCTCTCGCCGTCGATGGGGAACGCCCCTGACCCCCGCCGTGGATGCCATCGTCGCCGCCATGCTCTATTTGCTCTACGGTGCGCGAGGAATTGAGCCGGGGCGTCCCGAGGCGACCTCACCAAGCTCGTTTCCCCGCAGACGGTCGAGCACCGCCGTGACCGTCGCCTCTCCGTCCGGCCACCTCTGCACCAACGGAGCACACCAACGCGCTCCTGGTAAGCTGGGGATCCTCCTGAGCTTCTTATTGCATCCAATCAACGACCGTAGCCTCCTAGCATCATAGGCTGAAATCCGCCGCCACGGTACCTCGCCGGCGAGCTCTCTCCGGCGACCTTTTCGGGGAGGCGCCGCCACCCGTAGGCTCAGCATAGCGCAGCGAATCCAAACCGCACCTCAGCTCTGGCGCGGGATCGCCGAATCGCCGGCGCCAAACTCACCTGGCCGACGGCCGGCCACTGCAGCGCCACCTCGGCAATTTTGACCTTGGTCAAAAGCCACGTGGTGGCTGATGTGTCTCTGGCCCACTGGTCAGTGACTCTGTAGGTACACTGGCCGGGTACAATTAGCATTTCTTTTGCTTTATTCCAAATTCAATAATTCCAGCAACTTCAAATAATTATAGAAAAATCATATTAACTCAGAAAAATAAAAATAAGACATCAAAATTCTTATAAAAGTAAATTCTATTTAATAAAAATATAATATGAAATTTTTATTTTTAATAAAAATTTAATTGTTTAATACCTGTTAATTAAGCCTTTAACTTAATTCTAAATTCAATTAAAATTTAATAATTAGAAAAACTATCTAAAATAAATAAAAACCAGTAAGGTAAATAAAGAAAACATTAACACTAATTTTTTTTATTTATAACTTATTAAATCCTTATTAGAAGGATTTAAACTCTAATTAATAATTACCTAAATTAGGAATTCATTAAAATTAATAAAAGGACAAATCCAATATTATTTTAATTTCAAAGTTATTAATAACTTCAACTTTATTAATGAAGTTATTAATCCAAGAATTATAGGGTAATTAGGGAACCCAAGTTCCATTATAAAACATAGTGATAACCCCATAATTTCATGTGGGATCCTAAAACCCTAATACCATTTAGAACCTAGCTCCACTATTTCGTTTGAACCCTAAATTGTTTCTAACCTAAACCCAAGGTTAGAACAGGTGATCATGGTACTTTAATTCAAATCATAGAGCCACCATTAGCATCTAAAAGACATACCTATGCCCACATAAAATGTAGAACTCTATCACTACCAATTTAGCATTCCATGTATGCATACCATTAAACCAAGTTGATCAAGTAGGATCAAACCTAGTCTCTATCACCAAGGATATACTCCTTTATGAACCTTAATTAGCATCACACCCTTGTGATGAACCATAATAGCAACCATACCCAATAATGTGCATCATATACCATACACACTAAACCCTACTAGTGTGAGATATTTACGAACCATCTTATTTAGGAACCAAGTGTTCATTACCTAGTGAAAACCCTAGTAGACCCTAGACAACCCAACTCTAATTGAGATACTTCTTATTAGTTAAGAAGTATGTTCTTCAAAAGTTATTCTTTTGAAGAAAATATGGAATAATCATCAACTATACCTAACAAAAATTATAAACCCTAGCCAGCTATCCCCAGCAAGGTATACCAACCTTGATAGCACCTATGTATAATAAATTACTTATGATCTGTTTCACAGAAACCTTATAATCTCTAGCTATTGTGCTTCCAACCTTGTTAAGATCCACCTAATACCTACTCAAGAAGCTAATTTGGAAACCATCGTAAACCAGAGAACTCCACAACCATATTGTCATACTTGTTCTTTATTAAAGAACATGTTCTTCAAAAGTTATTCTTTTGAAGAATATAACAAGTAATCAATAACCATGCCATATAGTATTAAAACTGACAACTGCTCTTTACTTACTATACTACTACTAATCTTTGGTGTGTGTGACTGTTACTTTACATTATACCACTTGCTTATGATTCTAAAGCAACACAAACCTGAATAAGAACCTTGTTTGTGAATCACTCTAAAAGTGCAACACACCCTGAACTAATCATTACCACTCACTAATCCTAAATCATCGGGGTTAGGTCACGCTTAGAGCGATTGCATCTCATACTTATGCATTATTGCATCCTTGCCAATCTTTTAAACATCGTCCTTACCGGACGATGATGCTATTTCAGAACTTGGAGTTATTGCGTATCGAAGACCTTGCCTGCATAATCTCGCAGTCAAGAAAGGCAAGTTCATCACTTGCTCATGTCATTTGAGTATTTCTATCAAATTACTTGCAAAGTATTATGGTTATCACTATTGCATAAAAATCAAAACCACTACTTTCATAACTATGAATATGACTAAGTGGTGGGCAATGGAACCATGGATTGTGTTGATATGGTGGAGGTTCCATTGCACGGGTTTATATCCATCTAGGATTAAACAACAAATGTCGCCAGTGATTCTTGTGCCGTAATAACCGTGTTAACCATAAGATCTGAAATGGGACGGACTAGTCAATCGTATTTCCACCTCTTGTACATCAACGGATGCGCTTACCGTAGCAGTTGTATCTTGCGGAGCAACTTGAGGGTGGGGAACCCATTCTAAGTCCCCACGGTTATGCTGTGCATACCGTAGCGGTTGCGGCTTGCGGAACAACTTGAGGGTGGGGATCCCACTCTAATTCCCCACGGCAATGTGGTCTATGATGGGTTGCAGCTACCGGCGAAGGAGTTTGGTTCAATCCCAGACTGTCGTCGTGGTCGGGGTCCACCCTGAAATTACGGGAATAATGGGACCGGCGTGGACCCAGGGTCGGGGCATGCAACAACGGGTGGGTGTGCGAGGTAGCGGAGGAATATGATTGGCTATGACCTTACTCCTGACCTCACACCAAAGGAAGTGTGGACGAGCCTGCAACTCGGTTGGCAACAAGGATAAGATCTCTTATGGGTAAAGCAACACACCTCGGCAGCAGTGTAAAGAACCGTGACCTGTCACTCCCTGTTCCGGGATATGGAACTGCGAACGCTGCCGGAAAGGAGCTCCATGAAGTTCTAGTAAACCGGTGAAGGCCGACGGACATAGTTCTTCTGAATAAAAGCAACCTTTTGAAGAAATGGTTATGAAAACTTGCATTGGTATTAGACTTTCTGGTCTAATGCTGTAGCTAGTGCATTAAACACCTCTTTCCTATAATGAACTTGTTGAGTACGCTCGTACTCATTCCACTCTTAAATCCCCTGCTTAGATATGGAGGCATCAAAGGAGGATCTACAGTGCAACTCGAAGACCGAGGAGTCAACAACTACTTCAAGAGACAGGACCATGTCAGAGGAGTCAGATACCACGTCCAACAAGGAGAAAACCTAGTTTAGCCATAGAAAGGAACTAGCTTCGTAAACCTAGCTCCTATTTAGCTAGAATCTATTCATAGCCCCTACAGCTAGTCAAATACTCTACAAATAGAGTTCATGATCGGATTAGACTACGAGTCGTTCTTCTGGAGTTTATTTGCAGATTTACCTCATTGTAAAGTAGGAGGCTGTGATGATCTTATGTAACAGAGTAAATATTGTAAATTCTATAGACATGCCTTGGACCCGCATATGTTTCTGTTGTACCACTCTGAGCGATATAATACGAGTGGAACTGTGTTTCATTGGTGTTATATCAGACTTGCATACTACACCATGCAGTGGTATGCCGGGTCACCACAAATGCCTTATACATTATTAGTAATAGCGACCTCACCCCCATCAGTGACGTTTAGACGGGACTTATACGGTCAGAGACTTAATGCTTGGAATGCCTTACTTCTTCGTTTGGAATCCATTCATTTGTCTAAGAGGCTGGATGAATTTCGTTGGAACTTACAACGGAAAGTTTACAGTAAGTTCGTTATACAATGTAATTATCCAACCTGACATACCAGTTGATAAGAACAAGAAGATCTGAAAGTGAAAATACCGCTAAAAATTAATAAAAGTGGCTGGTATTTACGTCGAGTGGTAATCCTAACCAAAGATAATCTTGTGAAACGAAATCGGCTTGGGAGTGCTGAGTGTTTATTCTGTCATCACGATGAGACGATTAAACACTTGTTCTTCCAGTGCCGCTTTGCCAGATCTATATGGTCATGCATCTAAGTAGTTTCGAATCTGTACCCCCACTAGTGTAGCCAATATCTTTGATAATTGGTTGCATGATATTGATCATAGGTTTAGAATGCTTATTAGGGTGGGAGCGCTTGCCGTTAAATGGTCGCTATGGCTATGTAGAAATGATAAAGTTTTTAATGATAAAAATTATTCCCTCTTGCAGGTTATATACAAATGCACCGCTATTCTCCGTTCGTGGTTTGTTTTGCATAGAGTGGAGAACAAAAACCTCTTTACGGAAGTCTGTACACGATTGGAGCATAATCTATGGATTGGACCACCATTATTATTTTAGACGTTCTACAATTGCTCATGATTGATATGTATTTCACTTTTGTTGTTTTTACTTTTAGATTTTTGAAACTCTGGAACGGTTGTGTGCATTCTAGTTATGCGGAGACCGGATATAATTGGTTGATTAAGTAATAAAAC
This sequence comes from Lolium rigidum, assembly GCF_022539505.1. Classification (NCBI taxonomy): domain Eukaryota; kingdom Viridiplantae; phylum Streptophyta; class Magnoliopsida; order Poales; family Poaceae; genus Lolium; species Lolium rigidum. The sequence goes on along the minus strand of NC_061509.1, from coordinate 142,373,571 downwards.
GCCTATTGAAAAATATGTGAGATGGTCTAAGGAAAACATAGATGAAACACCGGAACACAAAGTCAATTTTGCGGGGATTGACGCTGTAAATCTTTGCACATTCTCGCGATTGCAAGCTGAGCCTGAGGGTAGGGCGCACCCGCGTGCGGGTGACGAGCAGCAGGGACTCGGTCAGTCATACTGCGTAGATTTTTTCAGGAATACTTTTTTACTGTCTTCAGCTCAATTCCTCACATTTCTCACGTGGTATTCCTCCACGATAGTAACCCCGGCAAGAGATTTTAACTGCTTTTGCCTGGGTACACTGAACCCTTGAAAGCAACCCATGAATAAAACACTCTTTCTCTCCACGACCACGATAGTAGTTAGGAATGTTCTTGTTCACTTCTTCACCTTATATTACTAGCAGACTTGCACATGCCCTATTGCCCTGACCTGACCCCGTCACCGTGTATTAACAACAGATCACCAAACTCCATTGCCACGTCGTGATCACCATGGTGCTCGCCTGCCTGCTCGGCTGCTTGCATCATCCATTTCCCCCCATGATGATATACAGTTGAACATCGTAATTAGTGCTAGCACGGAACATCATGGGCTGCTGATGGCGCCTTTCGAGCTCCGATGGCCGCCCACCGCATGTGTTAGCGTATATTAGGTGTACATAGCTGTATTGTAATCCTAACTGTATTGTAACCCTAATTGGTCTCTTGGCCTAATATAAATACAACCGGAACCCCACGCTTATACGTGAGAGGCTTCCCCAAACTTCTTTTGCCGTCCTACATGGTATCAGATTGATCCTACCCTAGCCGCCGCCGCAGCCTAAACCCTAACCTAGGCCGCCGCCGTCTCACCCTTCCGCTGCCCCAATGTCCTCTCCAGCCGCCCTCGACGCCACCTCCGGCGCCTTGGTCTCCTCCTCCTCCGGCGCTGTGCTGCCTGGCGGTGCCTCTCGCAGCCATGCGCCCGTGGTTCTCTCCCTCGATGCCTCCAACTACACCAAGTGGAGTATCTACATGAAGGCGTCTCTTGGCCGCGCCGGCCTCATCGGCCACATCGACGGCACCACCGCCGCCAACCGCACCGACGCGTCCTGGTCGTCCAACGACTACACCGTCCTCCATCACCTCCACTCTGGCATCGACGAGGACGTCGCGGACATGGTGCTCGCCCGTGACCAAACGGCGCGCCAGCTCTGGCTCGCTATCCACGAGCTCTTCTCCGCCAACAAAACTAGCAAAGCGATCTACCTCGACAACGATTTTCGTCAGCTAGCTCAAGGCGCCTCCTCCATCACCGAGTACTGCCGCCGTCAGAAGCAGCTCTCCGACGCCCTCGCCGACAACGACTCGCCCGTCTCCGACCGCGCCCTCGTCCTCAACACGCTTCGCGGTCTGGGTCCGCGGTTCGCGTCCGCCGCCACCATCATCTCCATGACGGACCCGCTGCCTTCCTTCCTCCGTGCCCGGAGCATGCTCCTCATGGAAGAGATGCAGCAGTCCAACGCGGCCGCCAACGCCGCGTCGACGGCTCTCGTAGCCCAGGCGCCCCGCTTCCCTGCACCGTCTGCCACGTGCACTGGTACTGCTTGCCGCGGCGAGTCCTCCACCAGCGGCAAGACCAAGAAGCCGAAGAACAAGCCGAAGAACGGGGGTGGCCAGCCCGCCTCCCGCTCGGTGAACCCTGCACCCGCGGGACCTTGGGTTTGCTTTTCTCCAGGCACGGGACAGTGGCGTGCCCCCAACGCCCCTGGCATCCTCGGCCCGCGTCCGCAGGCCTACCACACCACCTCGGCGCCGCTCTTCTCGTCTGCACCGTCGTCCAACGCCCCGGCCACCTGGGACAACTCTGCCTTGATCGCCGCCCTCAACAACCTCGCCCTGCAGCAGGGCGGGTGGGTCATGGACTCCGGCGCCTCGTCCCACATGACCTATGATGATGGTAACATCTCCGTTCCTACACCCCTCTCGTCTCCGCACTTTGTCACCGTCGGTAATGGTCACACTGTTCCGATCACCTCCTCGGGTCATACTTCGTTTCAAACACCATCGGGCCACACGTTTAAACTCAATCATGTTCTTCTTGTTCCACATATTATTCGTAATTTGCTTTCCATCCGCAAGTTCACACGTGATAATATTTGTTCCATCGAGTTTGACGCCTTTGGTTTCTCTGTGAAGGACCTGAAGACCCGTCGCGTGATTCTTCGATGCAATAGTGACGGAGATCTTTACACCTTTCCCGGCACTTCAACCCGTTGGCCTACCACCAAGTCCACCGCCTTACTTGCGTCATCCAATAAAGAGCTATGGCACCAACGCTTGGGTCACCCGGGTCACGACGCCATATCCTCCCTTCAGCGTCTAGATTTGATAAAGTGTAATAAACGTCGCCATTCTAGTGTGTGCAATGCGTGTCAACTCGGCAAACATGTTAGGTTGCCGTTTAGTTCATCTACTTCTGTGTCTAGTGCTGCTTTCGATTTGATACATTGTGATTTGTGGACATCACCCATATTAAGTATTTCTGGTTGTCGCTATTATCTTGTAATTGTCGATGACTACTCACACTTCTATTGGACTTTTCCGCTCACACAAAAATCCGATGTTGCCCGCACACTCCAGAATTTCTTTGCATATGCACGCACACAGTTTGGCGCCACCATCCGCTCCCTTCAAACAGACAATGGCACCGAGTTCCTCAACTCTCATGTTGATACTCTACTCTCCACGCATGGCACTCACCTCCGCTTATCGTGTCCATATGCGTCTCAGCAAAACGGCAAGGCCGAAAGAGCTATACGCACCATCAACGACACTATCCGCACCATTATGTTTCATGCCCATCTTCCCTCGGAGTTCTGGGCTGAAGCTCTCGCCACGTCTACCTACCTTCTCAACAGGCGTCCTTGCAAAGCAATTGCGTCTCAGGTTCCCTATACTCGCCTCCATGGTCGTCCTCCTCGCTATGACAACCTTAGGGTCTTCGGCTGCCTTTGCTACCCTAACTTGTCATCAACGGCGAAACATAAGCTCAGCGCTCGTTCTGTTGCTTGTATCTTTCTTGGATATCCTTCCAACCACCGAGGGTATCGCTGCTATAATCCAACAAACGGCAAACTAATTGTCTCCCGTCATGTGGTATTCGACGAGACTATTTTTCCGTTTCAGCTTGCAGCACCACGGCCTACGTCGCCGTCTCCATCATCGTCGCGGCGTCTGGACTTCCTCTTCGATGATCCCCTGGTTGTTCCTGCTGCTACCTCACGCGCCAGCAACACCGGGTCCTCTGCAGCACCACCACGGCAGCCTGCCACGACCTCTCCAGGCCGATCTGCCGCGGCACCTCCGCAGCCTGCCGTGGCGCCTCGGCACCCTGCCGACGCTCGCTCTCCTACCGGGACAGCACCCAGTGCTCGCGAGCGCTCCACTACCTCTACGTCGCCCGCTGCTCCGGCTCCGCGCACGTCACGGTCTGGACGTGTTGTCCGTCCTGTTGATCGGCTCAACCTTTCGGCTGTCGATGCTCCTGCTGATCCTGTACCAACCACCTTCCGTCAAGCTATGCAAGACCCTCGGTGGCGTACCGCCATGGCGGAAGAGCATCAGGCACTCATTGACAACGGCACATGGTCCCTTGTGCCACGCCCACCTCAGGCCAACATCGTGACTGGCAAGTGGATATTCCGGCAGAAATTCCACTCCGATGGGTCTCTCGCTCGCTACAAGGCCCGCTGGGTTGTTCGTGGATTTTCTCAGCGTCCCGGTATTGACTACGACGAAACCTTCAGTCCTGTTGTCAAACCTGCTACTATACGGCTGGTGCTGCACATCGCCGTCTCCAGTTCTTGGCCCATCCGTCAGCTCGACGTCAAGAATGCTTTCCTACATGGCAATCTTGATGAGGTGGTTTACTGTCAGCAGCCACCTGGATTTGTGGACCCCTCTCGGCCTGATCATGTCTGTCGTCTCCACAAGTCTTTATATGGACTGAAGCAAGCACCTCGCGCCTGGTACCAGCGGTTTGCCACCTACCTTGCTACCATGGGTTTTACTGCCTCGAAGACGGACACCTCATTGTTTGTTCTCCGGTCTGGCAGTGACACGGCCTACTTGCTCCTCTATGTCGACGACATCATAGTTACTGCATCCTCTACTGTCTTCCTTCGGCGCTTATTGGAGCGATTGCACAGCGAGTTTGCTATGACTGATCTTGGGGACCTCCATTTCTTCTTGGGTATTGCTGTGAGTCGATCCTCTACTGGACTGTTTCTCTCACAACGCCAGTATGCTGCCGATCTTCTTCAGCGCGCTGGCATGTCTGACTGTCACTCTTCCCCGACACCAGTTGACACTCAGGCTAAGCTATCTGACCATGATGGTGCTCTCCTTCCTGATGCTACGGACTATAGGAGTTTGGCAGGTGCCTTGCAGTATCTCACTTTGACTCGCCCGGATATTTCCTATGCAGTCCAGCAAATCTGCCTTCACATGCACGCTCCGAGACAGCCTCATCTAGCTCTCATCAAGCGTGTTCTCCGCTATCTTCGTGGTACTATGGATTTCGGCCTCCATCTGCGTGCCTCTACTTCTTCCGACCTGACGGCTTATTCCGACGCTGACTGGGCTGGCTGTCCAGATACACGTCGATCTACGTCGGGATATTGTGTCTACTATGGCGACAGTTTGATCTCTTGGTCTTCCAAGCGACAAACAACAGTCTCTCGTTCCAGCGCGGAGGCTGAGTATCGCGCTGTTGCTCATGTGGTTGCAGAATGTTGTTGGATCCGTCAGCTGCTACAGGAACTCCATCGACCACTTCGATCTGCCACTGTTGTCTTCTGTGACAACGTTTCTGCCATTTACATGTCGACCAATCCAGTGCAGCATCGCCGCACGAAGCATATTGAGATCGACATACACTTTGTCCGGGAGAAAGTTTCTCTTGGCGAAGTTCGAGTGTTGCACGTCCCTTCTGCACTTCAGTTTGCTGATATTATGACCAAGGGGCTACCATCTTCGCTATTTCTCGACTTTCGGTCCAGTCTATGCGTCCGAGAGCCTCCCGCTGCGACTGCGGGGGAGTGTTAGCGTATATTAGGTGTACATAGCTGTATTGTAATCCTAACTGTATTGTAACCCTAATTGGTCTCTTGGCCTAATATAAATACAACCGGAACCCCACGCTTATACGTGAGAGGCTTCCCCAAACTTCTTTTGCCGTCCTACAGCATGGCGACACGGCGCAAGTTGCCATTGATTGGGCCTGCGCGCGTGTGCCGGAACGGGGCGGGTTCGGCGAGCCGGCCGTCGGCTGTCGCCACCGCGCGCCCGCGCGTCCTCCGGTGGCGCACCTGTGGCCACGTGGGCACATGAATCTGTTTCAGTTCGGTGGGCGGTCTCTGTCGCGGGTTTTCGAAACTCAGAAAAGTTAGTTCAGTCTTCTAAAAACAAAATACGAGCGGTTTTGGAGATAGCGCAGAACAACACCCATATTCATAATCGAAAAAGTCGAATTCAAATTTTGCCGGTAAACTGATCATCGCAAACAACTTTAAAACCGAAATTCAAACATATTACGGGCATAATTCGATAGTCTTGATCGCTAAATACATTGCATTTGAGGTGGTCTACTGTGCGCGCCGCGGAGGACTACGCCGTCGGCGGCCTACTCCGAGTCGAGGTCGACGATCTCCTACTTCACGCCGGCGGACGACCGCCTCCTTCTGCGCCGCCTTGTACTCGCGCACGGCATGGACGGCTTCTGCCTCCTCGCGGTGGAAGCACGTGCGCGCCTCGGCGGCGGAGATGACGGACACCCGCTGGACCGTCGTCGCCTGCTCCTCCTCCTCCTCCTCCTCGTCGCTGCTGCTGTAGGCGGCGGGCCACCCTAGCGCCCGGCCGGACACGCCCGAGGACGACCCCTCGCCGCTATTCGCGTAGAGCGCGAGCTTCCCCGGCGGCGTCAGACCCCAGTTGGTCCAGCGCCGCGCGTTGCGCTTCCAAGCGCCTTCCGAGCGGTTCCATTTCCGTCGCTCGGCCTCGAACTGGAAGACAGGTGGGGGGCGCGGCAGCGAGTTTCTCCCGCCAATCCGCCTGCCTCCCCTCCCACCGTTGTTTTCCCTAGACATGCGGTCACATTGGTGGTGAAGATAGTGGAAAAACGGCGGCGATGGCTCCGCGATTGCTCGCCGGAAGTCAAACCGTTCGCGCGGCGGAGGAAACGGATGCGGCGGCGAGAGTAGGTTTTGGAACCCTACTCCCCTCCGTGGCCTGTATTTATACGATCGACGCTCAGTTTCTCGGGGCCCCGAACAAATTATACGGGCCGGCCCACCGATTCGGGCTCCGTTCTGCGCCGCTTTCGGCCCGAACCCGTAAATCCGCCGGAAAAATTCAGTTCCGACGGGATTTATGGGCTCTGTTAGAGATACTCTTAGGCGAGCGATGACGGCGGACAGGATATAGCAAGGGCATCTCCACCAGGCCGACGCATTTTGGACGTTCAAATTATCCGCACGCGTCCGTTTGCGTAGGCCCGTGGACACCGAAATGGTGATTATCCGTTTGCGTCGAGGAGCAACCCAGCGGCCCGACGCATTTCGCCTTTGTATATTGTGGTATCTAGTGCCCAGCATGTGATAAAGAGATTGCTATTCCTCTAGAATGCCGCTTGATATTATAGATTTCTATTGTAGACACGATTGAGAGATATTCACATTTTTAGTTAGAATCGATATTTTGAAATTAGTGCAACATATTCAAACAAATTAAACATACAAATTGCGAAATAATAAGTTCAAACTTTTAAGCTATCTACTTCTTCTTTGAAGGCCCCGCCTCGTCATCCTCACGGAGGCGCTTCCTGCTCGGCACCTCATGCGAAGAGGTACTGACGGTTGACGCGTCCGACGACCTTGAGTCCGCCTTCGACGTGTGGTCATTGGGGTCTTCGTCGTCGTCCGTGAATGGATGATGTTTCTCCGCATGCGCCTGCACCCTCGCCCGGGCCCTTGTCTCCTTCTTTGCCACCGCCGCCTCCTTCGCCTCCAGCCGTGCCCACCTTGCATCCTCATCTTCTTCCTTCTCCGCCTCCTCGTCATGTCCGTCGTCCTCGAAGACATCCCCCTCCTCCTCCTCCTCGCTATCTGTCGGTGTGGAGCTAGAGCTGCTCGGCATGGCAGCTCTATCCCACCAATGCCGCCATCTCGGCGGCTTCCCCTCTCTATCGGTGTTCGATGGCAACGATAGGTTTCTCATGGCCCGAGATATGGAGATGGAGCTCGAGCAATCGACAGCAACGATATGTACATTGATTGCAGATGACGAGCGGTGCCGAATGTCCAAGGAATGGAGCTACATGATTCGGCGGGAGCAGATTACAAGGTGTGCCATAGCAACATGTAGGTTGCGCTGGCAAACAATAATGCAAGCATTGGAGGCAGAGGCGACGCAGGACTCAACAGGACAAGTACAAAGAGGACATTGTGCAAGTACTGCTACTAGCGTTGAACAGTTGCAGAATCTATACTTGATTCGACAGTTCAAGCTCGTCGCTCTCTCTCTCGTCGCCCCCTCCAGGCGACGGGGGAGGGAAACCCTAGCCTCCCGCCGCCACCTCCCCACCTCCTCTGCCCGCCCCCTCGTCGCCTCCCGAGGCCGCCGCCGGCTAAGCCGTGCGCCGCCAAGGACGGGGGCGGCGAGGATCTATGCCTCTCGGGCCCCCGCATGGCCGTCTCGGAGGGAAGCCGTCATGCCGGTCCCGGAGGTCGCCGTCGTCCGCGCTGGCTCCGTGCGTGGCTCGCCGCCGTCCCCTCGTCGCGTCGGCGTCGTCCACGCGGTGGCCGTCTCTGCGCGCCGGCCCTGGCGGCGGGATGTTGGCCGGCTGCAGCCTTTGCTGCTCGGCAGCTCGTCCTCCGGCCTCTGCGCGGCCCCTGCAGCTTGGGGTGGCCGCGGTTTCCGCCGGGCACGGCGCTGCCTGGTGCGCCGCCGGCGCTCGCGCGCAGGGATCTGTTCGGCGGGCTCCTGCGGGCTCAGATGGGCCCCTGCGGGCTCAGATGGGCTCCTGCGGGCCCCGATGGACGCCTCCCAGCTCCGTTCTCTGTTTGGTGGACGGCTACATGGCACCCTGCTCGGCGGGACACCTCTTCTGCCAGGGCCTACGTTGGGCCCGACGACAGACGACAGCGCTGACACTCCAGGCGAAAGCTTCGCACCATTGGTGCCGATGTTGGCGGTGCTTTTGGGTACCGTTTTCCCTGTTGAGGGCTTCATCGGGGAGCTTGGTCTCATGCTGTCGCGAGTTCTTGCGTTCTCCGGGTGAAAATCTATGCTCCTTGGAGCGGGCGGCGGCGACACACTGTGCCGTTACCTTCTTGAAGGCGCCGCTTTTGGAGTCCGTAGTCCTCGTGGTGCGGTAGATGTGTGGTTGTTGCGCTGCTTGGTTGCCTTGTCGTCGAGGGTGGTGGATGCCGGGGCGGCGGCCCCGGACGGTTGACGTGCGCCGAGGCGGCGGCCTCGGACGGTCTTGCAGCGATGACTCCATGGGGTGTGGTCATGGTCTTGCAAGGCTTGGGTGGCGTGTTCGTGCTACGTGGGTAGCGAGCTCGTCGGCCCGGCCTACGCGACGGGGTGGTCGGTGTGGCTGGCAAGTCGGGGCGGCGGCCCCGGATCTTTTGGCGCGGCGTTCGTGGTCTGCGGGTGGTCGCCTTGGTAGCTTGGGCTACAGGTCGTCCACGCCGTGCGGCGTTGCGGCTCGCCTCCGAGCAGGGGACGTCGGAGTAGCGGCTCCGGGTTTGGTGGTGTGTGTTTGGTCGTCGGTGGTCTCGTTTCGTGTGGGCGAGGAGGCCCTGACTTTTGTGCGGTTTTTCCGGCCGGTTTCCCTCATAAACTTGGCCACTCTGTATGGTTTTTAGGCCCGGTTTCCCTGATTAACTGAGCCAAATCTTCTTCTATTAATATATCGAGCAGCTCACCTGCCGAATTCTCAAAAAAAAAAAAATACTTGATTCGACTAATTCTCAGTCGGGCCGAGAGCGAGAATCAGCCTAACTCTCACGACTCACGTAGATGATATCCCCTAATTTAAGGGAAACGACTTGAATCGGCCGACCGATCAGGGGGCCAGGGATCGGTCGTCGCGCCGGATGCATCTGCGTAGCGGCGTGTTCGCTCCTAATATTCACACGGTGACACGGTAACCAGGTCTTCACCGAGCATGGACTAAGCTAGCAGTTTTGGCGTAGCTAGCTTGCCCTGTGCACACTACCACGTACTAGTACGACGGATGCATCATATGCATGTGGCCAATCCGTTTAGATAGCTAGTTTTGGCTTGCTTTAAAAAAAAACAAGTTACACTAGTTTGTTGGATTCTTCGTGCCCAAAATGCTTGACCGCTCCGCGCCGCCAGCTCCGCTTCTGCTCCGCTGCACTACGCCATCAATGGTAGCGATAGCGCCACCGATTGTGCCGATGACATCGCCAACGGTATATACAACGCTGTTGATCGACCATGTCACTGCCTATTGGCATATGCCACTACCGACGGCACGAACACTGCGGCCAACCATGCCACCGATTTATTGGCTATGTTTAACTGTTGTAAATATATGATTTTTCTTGTAATCACTTGTGCTTTTTTTTGTTGTAATACTTGGTAAAGTTTTGTTGTCAATCAATATGTAGCAAAATAAAATGTTGTTAACCACCTTTTCATTGCTACAAACACACATTCATTTTTATTTTGTTGTAATGGGTTACGATTTTTGTAAAAATAACTAGTGAATTTTGTTGTAAATCAATCTATAGCAAAAAAATATTATTGTTTAACTCTTTTTGTAACATTACCTTTTTTAAATGTTGTGCCGCTTTTGTTGTAATATCGAGAAAAAAATTGTACACATGGTGAGAGATTTTTGTTGTAAAACTCTTTATTCTAGTTATAAATCACCATGGTGGTATTTTTATGTAAATACCCGGATAGTCAAGGGCAGCAGGATATACCCTGTGGTTTAACTCAAGAAGGTGGGACTGCGGGTTGATTTCACGAAACTTGAGGTGCTAAAATGCAAAACATTGGATGCTGTTATTTCTGGCCGGTAGATCACGATCCGATGGCTGGGACAACAACCGATTTTTTAAACCCGCATCAGGCGACCGATGCTGAGTGCTGCCCCTAATTTAAGTTGTAACATTTGCGTCCACATGTGGAATACATCTTCCACTACGAGCTGGTTATCTTTTTTATATAGGAAATATTAATGCAAGTATATCAATTACCTCCGTCCTCTGCAATAGTGTTTTATCCTAATGTTAGTATGGATGCACGAAGTCCAAAAAGAAAAAGAAAAAAAACTATAATGTTGAATCAACTTTGTCTAGATATAGTTGTATCTAGTCAACAAACGCATTTATATACATCCGTATCTAACTAAAGTTGAGTCAATTAATTTGTATTAGAGAGAGTAAAAAAGAAAGGTTTCGTCATAATGTTACAGTCCTTAAAAAAGAAGCACAAACACCACCATGGCAACATCTTAAGTCCAAGTTCTTCAAAAGAGACACCTCCGAGAAGAAAATAGTGCGCAAGCATAGTCGACAACTCGACACTCCGGACATATCAAGGAGGACAAGCATCCAGTAGATCTTCATCTTGCCGCGAGAGGAACCCTACGACCACCACCTTTATTGTTCGATGCAGACGAATAGGCCCCAACGGTGCCATCCACCGCCCACTGGCGACGAAGGAGGTTCAGAACCTCCACCGCAGTAGGAAACGACAGGCGCACCAACAACATGTGAGCAACGCGGTGCCCACCGTCGCAAGACAGCTAGCCATCACCCCAAGGGCCGATGAGGTACGTGCAGCAGCCGCGGCCCGCGCAACCCAGATCGAGCTAGCACGTTGCCTAGATCGGGCCTGCCAGGCCGGTCGCCGGCGATCGCCGTGCCGGTGCGCATCGGTGGTCCAAGCCGCCGCATCCCATCGCACGCGTCCGTCGCTGAGAGCGCCACAACCACGCACCCACACGGAGCTTCACCTCCGCACCGAGAGGATCCACTCGATGTGCCTATCCCTCCAAGTTTGGCGACTGGGCGTCGCCACACACCGTCGACGCCGACGGCGGCAACGGCCAGGGGAGCCATGGGAGGGAGCTCTTGGGTTGTGGTTGTTGCCCTCTAGAGCCTCCATCGCACAGGCGGCTCGGGAGGAGGGAGTGGGAAGTGGCGGCCAGGGAGGAGAGATGAGGGATCGGCCTAAGAGATAGGTATCTATTAGTGGCAGTGCTAAAAAATCTGAATGTAACATTTTTTGTGGGTATGTAGCATTTTAGAAAATGTGACATCATTTTGCAACATATTTATGCAATAAATTAAACTGTTTTGTTAAACGTATCTAGCATACTATAAATATAGATATGTAACATTGGGGATATCTCTATGCATCATACATAAAAAAACATTCGTACCACTTTTTTGTACTTACACAATTAAAAAGATATGCACACATGTAGCAAGCAAAACACAGCACCACATGTAACATCAAAAATACCCCAAGAGTGACCTTCTCTGTCATCACCATGGAGGCAAGCCTATGGCTGTTTCAAGCTTTCGGCCCGTGAATCCGCCATGCTTGAGGTATGTAGCAGCTAGATGAAGTTGACCCCTGCCCAATCCAAACGCGGGGTGTTGTCTTCTCCAAGTTCGGCGAAAATTGGGTATCTCACCATCCATTGCCTCCTTGGTGAGCTCTGGCATGGCATGTTCGTCGGTGCCGCCGACAATTGAAAGTGGAGGTAGTTAGGAGGGAGTGAATTAACGACCAGGAGCTCGTATGCAGCGGGAAGGCATGGAGGAGCAGCGGCGGTAGCACCGGGATTGCGTGGTGGACTGACCTTCCGAGGGCATCGGCGGTGATGTTGTGCAGAATATGCAGTTGGAAAACCCCAAGAGAAAGGTATGATGAGTCCAGCAGCAGGTTTTCCCTCAGTAAGAAACCAAGGTTTAATCGACTAGTAGGAGAAAGAAATCACTTCTGAAGATTGTTGCTGGCTGACTTTGGCAGGGCGTGATACATTCAAAACGTATCTATAATTTCTGATGATCCATGCTTGTTTTACACAAATTTCTATATGTTTTGTCTACACTTCATGGCACTTTTATGCATTTTCCGGGACTAGCCTATTGACAAGATGTCACAGTGCCACTTCATGGTTTTTGCTATTTTTGTATTTCAGAAAAGTTGTACAGGAAATATTCTCGGAATTGGACGAAACAAAAGCTGAAGTTAATATTTTACCGCAATGAAGACGAAGTCTGGAGGAGAGACGGAGGGGCACCACAGGGTGACCACACCACCCCATGATGCGGCCAAGGGTGGTCCCGCGCCATGGCATGGTGTGGGCACTAGTAGGAAAACCCTTATAGGCGGAGCTTAGTTCTGTGGCGCACCACGAAAAATGCGCCACAGAAATTTATTTTGTGGCGCACCAGGAAAGGTGCGCCACAGAAATAGCTTAATTTTGTGGCGCACTGGCGAACTGTGCGCCACAAAAACTTGGTGGGCCCCACAACCTGTCACCCCCAATCATTGGTTTTACTATTTCTATGGCGCACGTACCACAGTGCGCCACAAAAATAAGATATTATGTGGCGCACGGCCACGGTGCGCCACAAAAATAAGATATTCTGTGGCGCACGGCCACGGTGCGCCACAAAAATAAGCTATTCTGTGGCGCAGTTTTCCTGGTGCGCCACGTAAATAATGTATTCTCGTGGCGCATTGTTCTTCAGTGCGCCACGAATTAGCGACCCAGCATCTACAAAAGTGAGCCAACCTCCCACCTACCACACTACACAAGCCATTCTTCTTCCTCCATCTAGCTCGTCCCCCCTTCTCTCTCATACCATTTTGACTCTACTTTTCACTTGCTTGGGTATTTCTTGCACTTACTTTGGTTGATACTTAATTGGAGTTGAGGAGAAGGCTCTCCATACTCTCTCCTCCTCTCGAACTCATCGATCGCGGTCTCGTCTCGGTATCGAATCTAGAAGGTGAGTACTTGGAGGAGACATACATATGCTTGGAGGAGACATGCATATGCTTGTAGATCTTGTGTGGCCGTCATGTGTATGGATGCTTGTTGCAGGTGAAGCGCTTGTGTGTGTGCCGGTGTGGTGCATGGATGTTTGCCGAAATGTTGATTCATTTCCGTTTCGGCAAATTTTGCACTACCCATATGTCCTACTTTGAGGAGAGGTCATGCCGAATTTTTCCGCTCCATGTAATACCTTGAGGAGAGGTACGGCCCATGCATGTGTGTGCATTTGGTGCGGTTCTAATTTCCTGTTCTATGTATACCATTTGCAGGCAAGCATGGTCCTCTCGATGAGTTCCGCTCGAATCTCTAGATACAAGATAGACGCGAAGGAGGACATGATTCGGAACAATAGGCGCCGGATAAGATGTCCGTGTCGATCATGCAAACTCGAGCGCCGGATCAACCCCGATTCCGGACAACCGGAGGAGCACTCGCCGAGGCGCGGTTTCATGCAAGACAACCAGGCGCGGCCGGCCCCATCAAATGGTGCGCATGAAGACCATGTCGAGCGAGATGACTATCATCATGAAGAAGACTATCATCATGCCGACGGGGACTATCATCATGAAGAAGAAGTCGGCGGAGAAGATCATCATGAAGAAGAAGATGCCGGCGGAGAACATCATCATGATGAAGAAGAAGATTCCGGCGCGACCCCGCTAATTTCGGCCTTGCGGGAATCTCATGTTCAAGATCTTCTCCTCCAGGAGACGAGCAACGATAGAGTTGTAGCTAGAGAGAGAGCCAAGCTGTCGCAAATGGAGAAAGACGGGATGACTCCGATCTTTCCTGGGTGTCGTCCGCAGGATACGCGCTTGCATGTAACGCTTGATTACCTGCAGATGAAGACGCAGAACAAGTGGACCGATTCCAGCTTCAGCAAGAACTTAAAATTCTAGCACGATCGTCTCCCGGAGGGGAACACATTGCCAAGTAGTACCGAGGAGGCCAAGAAAGTCGTGTGTCCCCTTGACCTACCGCACGAAAAATACCACGCCTGCATTAATGATTGTGTGATTTATAGGTGCGAGTACAAGGACAGAACCACATGTCCGGTGTGTGGCCACGGACGGTACAAGGTTGGGAACAAGAAGGTACCTCGAAAAGTGGTATGATACTTTCCTATCACTCCCCGTCTGCAGCGGTATTTCGTGGACCCTAAGGAAGCAAAGCTCATGCAATGGCACGCGGAAAGGCAGAAGCCCGAAGAAGATCCGGAGATGGGCTATATGCCGACACACCCTTCGGACGCCGGACAAGTGGCAAGCATTGGACATCGCCTTCCCTAGGTTCGGGGCGACGCAAGGAACATCGGCCGGGTATGAGCACCGATGGACTCAATCCGTTCGGCAACCGGAGTAGCACGCATAGCACCTGGCCTGTGTTTGTATGGCCTTACAACCTACCCCCGTGGCTGTGCACCAAGCAAAGGTACATACAACTGAGTATTCTCATTCAGGGGCCGAAACAACCAGGTGTCGACATGCATTTGTATCTCGGGCTGCTGAAAGAGGAGTTAGACACGTTGTGGAAGACACCACCCCGTACGTGGGACGCCTACACTAGAACTTATTTCGATATGAGAGCCGCGTTGATCACGACGGTCACGGACTATCCTGGTTACGCATATGTATCCGCCCGGGTCGGCCACGGATTCAACGGTTGTGTGAAGTGCATGGACGATACCCCGCATCTGCAACTACCAAGGGATCCCGGGTCCTCGAAAACCGTCTACCCAGGTGCTCGAAGGTGGCTTCGCTTGGATCACCCGTGGAGAAAACGCGGTGATCTGTTCAATGGTAAAGATGAGCCCGATGGACCCCCACGCCCGAGGAGCGGCGCAGAAATCGATGATCTTCTCGAAAAATTGGAAGGAGTGCCCAGCGCCGGAGAAAGCGACCGAAGCCGAGCCGCTGCTCGGTGTATGGAAAGCGAGGTCTATTTTCCACGACTTGGAGTACTCGGAAGGTCCTCCACACGCCCCACAGCCTCGATGTCATGCACATTACGAAGAACGTTACCGAGAGTCCGCTTGGCACTCTTTGCAACTCGAAAAGTCCAAGGATGGACCGAAAGCAAGATACGATCTTAAACATTTTGGCATCGTGAAAGATCTTCAAGCCCCGATACCGACGACGACGATGATGATGATGATGATGATCGGACGGAAGGGACTCAACGTCTCCGCAAAAGGGCTAAGAAGAACGTGGTGCAGCTTCCCGCTGCTCGCTTCACAACGAGTCCGGAGGAGCTCGAGCAGCTTTTTCAGGTGCCTCCTAGGAGTGAAAGTTCCTCACGGTTACTCGGGGAATATAAGCAGATATCTGGACGTAGCGAAGAAGAGGTTCACCGGGATGAAGTCTCACGATTGCCACGTGCTAATGACGCAGATACTTCCCGTTGCGATCCGACGCATAATGGACGAGCACGTCCGTGATACGCTGTTTGGCCTTTGAAACTTTTTTGACGTTATCACCAGGAAGTCGATCGGCGTGAGGCAGCTCAAGATGCTACAGGATAAGATCGTGGTGATACTATGTGAGCTCGAGATTTACTTCCCGCCTGCATTCTGTGATATATGCGTCCATCTCCTTCTCCATGTCGTTGAAGACATCAAGCAGCTCGGCCCAACGTTCCTCCACAACATGATGCCTTTCGAAAGGCAGTAACGGTGTCATGAAAGGATACGTTCGCAATAGGGCCCGTCCCGTACGCAAGCATGGCCAAGGGGTTTCTAACCTACGAGTGCATCTCCTTCTGCCAGAATTATCTAAGCACCGAGGACGACGAGGATCATGTTGGTCAACCCCCCAGGACGCACCTCGGGAGGCTCGCTGGAGTCGGTCACCACGAGGGCTACAGCTCAGTCCATGTCGGCATTGAAAATCGACGCGACGACTTTGAGAGGGCTCACCGGGTCGCGCTACAACACTTAAAACTGATCGAACCTTTCGTGCAAGAGCACAAAAGCATGGTCGAGCAGAATTACATCGATATGGGCCGGCCGAGGAAGATGGGAGACGTAACCAAAAAGCACAACTCCAGCTTCACGCGTTGGTTCAAGAAAACTGAACTGGTTGAAGCACAGAGAAAAAGGCCTTCTACCGAAGATGAAAAACTCATATACACCTTATCACAGGGACCCGCTCATAACGTAAGGACCTATCAGGGGTACGACATCAACGGTTACAGATTCTACACCGAGGAAAAGGACAGAAATAGTGAAAATCAAAACTCAGGAGTAACTATGCTGTCATACGCCGATGACGAGACTAATGTCAAGGAAAGATTTTTTGGAAGGATCGAGGAGATATGGGAGCTCAATTACTGTGGAGAGACGGTGCCAATGTTTCGTGTGAGATGGGCCAAGAAGGTCGAAATAAAGGCCGATATTTCACAACCATGGTTATACCCGATGCAAAATCGAAGAACGCATCCGCGAAAAATGAGCCATGGGTACTCGGTAGCCAAGTTGACCAATGCTTCTTCATCACCGATCCGTCGAGGCCTAGCCGTGTTGTCGTGAGGAGGGGCAAGAGGAGCATCATAGGAATGCAAGGAGACGCCAACGAGGAAGACTTGGACAAGAACGGTGACCCGAAGATGGAGGAGGAATTCGACAGCACTTCGACATGCCTACTACTAGTAAAGTAAGAAGGAAGACCTCCCTACCCTCTAAAGGTTGTCCGTTCACGCGAAGAAATCTCAAGGTGGCCGGCATAAAGTATTCAACCGCCAACAACCGAAAGGGCAAGAAGATTGCGAAGAGACGCTAGAGCTCGGAGCCGGGACGAACAAGATCTTTTTTTGGTCTATCACATGTGTGTGAGTGTGTGTGTTAGACAAGTACATGCATGTGTGTGTGAGAGAAACAAGAACATGTTTGAGACAAGTAATTTATAATTCTCTACTAATTACTAAATAATGTTTGTATGAGAAAAGTACATGCATGCATGTGTGTGTGAGAATGGGCAAGAACATTGCGAACAGACGCTAGAGCTCGGAGCCGGGACGAAGATCTTTTTTTGGTGTATGTGTGTGTGACAAGTACATGCATGTGTGTGTGAGAGAGACAAGAACATGTGTGTGTGAGACAAGTAATTTGTAATTGAAAATCCCTAGTAATTATTAAATGTTGTGTTGTTTCTTGAAAATGTAAGAAAAAAAATTTAAAAAGGGAAAAAAGTAGGGGCAACCAGGGTTCGAACCTGGGTTACCCAAGCCTACCAGTGGGCTTAACCACTGGGCTAATGCTGTGTTTCTGACAGATCACAACATTAGCACAGTTTGTTTACCAAGTTAGTAAATTTTGTGGCGCACCTAGAGGCACATGCGCCATAGAATTCCTTGATTCTGTGGCGCATGTCTCACTTGGTGCGCCACAGAATTAAGGAATTCTATGGCGCACGTGCCTCTAGGTGCGCCACAGAATTTACTAACTTGGTGAAATGAGCGGTTCGCTCTTCCCCCCATCTCTCTCTTCCCCATTCGTATCGCGTGACGAACCCTAGCGCTTCCCTGCACTCGCCACCACCGCCTAGCATCGCCGAGGAGGAGGAGGAGGACCACCCCGCCCACGCCGCGAGCAGGAGGAGGAGGACCACCCCGCCAACACCGCGAGCAGGAGGAGGACCACCCCGCCCGTGCCGCGAGCAGCAGCAGGAGGAGGAGGAGGACCATCGCCTGCGCTCGCCATCACCGCCTAGCGCCGCCGTCGGTGAGATCCCTCCCTCTCCCCTGTGCCTCCCTCCCTCTCCCATGTGCCTCCCTCCGTCTCCCCTGTGCCCCGGCCCCTCCCTCTCCCCTATGCCTCCCTCCCTCTCCCCTATGCCTCTCAATTTGGTTCTCAATTTGCTTAACTTCTTGCTGGTGATGTAGTTAATTTTGATTGAGCAATTGACAATGTTGCATATACATATAGTCAAATAGAATTTTGATGGTCAGTATGAATTTTGATGTAGTGCTGCTATAGCTTATGTGGACCTTCAATTTATGAATTTTGATGTGTTAGTCAAATAGAAATTTGATGGTCAGTATGAATTTTGATTTAGACAGATGATAAGAATTTTGACAATGTTTAAAAGAGGGTTAACAGAGAGTCAGTATGAATTACTGGAACTATTTATTGATGAACTATGTATTCATAATGATTCAATTTGTTTGCATAGAATGAATGGATGCCAAGTAATTGTTGGTAAATATCCATTATAGTCTAAATCAATAGCAGAGTTGTAGCAGAGTGGTTTGCGCAGTGGTTGTTTGCAGTGGTTCTTTTTTCATTTCTCTGTTGACAATCATAATGCAGTATTTGTATGATGAAACTTCATTTATATGAAGCATATAATGGATGCATAAATCATGCCTGGTAGTGACTAGATGAATGTTGTAAAAGAAGAACACCTAGCAAGATAAGATATATCTAAATAAATGTTCAAAGATAAAAAAGCCACCGCCTACTATTTGAATGCATATCATCATTGGAATGCAATGAACCAACCACTCGCCTAGTTGATTTTGAATTACCTGCTAGGATTTGTTGGCGTAGCAAATGAATGCAAGTAGAAATTTAGAGATAAAAAAGCTTTTGAAGAATATTCCTGAACCATCAGTACATGATGTGGACAGTAGCAAGAACCATCAGTAATGCAGTAGCAAGAACCATCAGTACATGCATTGTCTCTCCTGACCAAATATGACAGATTTTGAAGAATATTCCTGAACCAAAAATGGACAGGCTCTCCTCGACTCCATTTTGGGGAATATTCCCAATGGCTTGTCTCTGACCCATTTTGGAGAATATTCTCCCTCTTGTGGATTGACATCACAATTCAGAAAAAGAAACCGATGGCATTGTCCTATGTAACACAACCTGTTCAGCTTGTGTTCTCATACCCTCTCGTGCATGCCCTCCATCCTATATAAATGCCTAGTGTAGTGAACCTCGAAAACCACACCAAACATGGACAACTCCGTCCCGGAGTGCAAAGAGGAGGAGCACCGGCTCCCTTGGTGCCTCTGGCTCTAGGGATGCCACTCTTTCCAAGACTTTTTCTATGGGTAGGGCAGACAAGGAGTTGCTAGTGTATCGTAGGAGAAGTGTGCAAGAGAGGGAAGCTTCGCTGCCGTGTTCGTGGAAGAAGAAGCAGCAGATGGCTTGAACCAGCTAGGTGTGTTCACATACACTACACAAGTTCTCCCGGCTCCAAAATCCAGTACCTAAGGGCATGATCAAACTGAAAAAGTATAAGCATCGCTGAGGGAAGGAGGACCCACAGAGGTGTTGCCCTACTATGTAGAACCAAATCTTGAAGAAAAGGTTAAAGCTGGAGTTATCTTGTGCTGGCTGAGGAAGGGCATGAAAAAAATCAAAGATTTGTTATCCTAGTTTGTTGTAGTTAGTTGTAGTTTCAGCCATCTAGTTTTAGTGTGTGTCCTAGGTTGTCTGAATAATTATGTAATGTAAGGGTTGATGTAATGCTTCCATGCAATGATGAATAAAAGGGTTTATGTAATGCTTCTATGCAGATGGTAGGAAATAATGTATGTAATGTAAGGTTTATGTAATGCTTCTATGCAGATGGTAGGAAAAAATCCTATAGTACTAGTTCATGAAATTCTACTGTTTGAATTCATTTAAAATTTGATTAGCTATTGGTTTCAAGATAAGAATGCTACTGTTCATGAAATGCTACTGTTTGAATTCATTTATGAAATGATCATGCTCATGGTCATGCTCATTATCTTGTATATGCTTGTTTGAATTCATTTATGCTTGTTTATACAATATATATGAAGTGAATATGCTAGATAGAAAATATGAAGCTCCATTTGAAAGAAGCAGATATTGCATTTATTTGTGCTGATATGAAGCAGATAGAAAATGTTATCTATTAATGGAAATGTAGTGCTCCAGGTTGTAGCAGGTAGTACTGCTCCAGGTTGTAGCAGGTAGTACTGCTCCAGGTTGTAGTACTGCTCCAGGTTGTGCTGATATTGCATTTATTTGTGCTGATATGAAGCTGATATGAAGCTGATATGAAGCAGGTGGTACTGCTCCAGGTTGTAGTGCTCCAGGTTGTAGTGCTTTAGGATTTTTGTAGTGCTCCAGGTTGTAGTGCTCCAGGTTGTGCTGAAGTTGTGCTCCAGGTTCCATTTGATACAATATAGTGCTCCAGATTTTTGTAGTGCTCCAGGTTGTAGTGCTCCAGGTTCCATTTGATACAATATATATGAAGTTGTGCTCCAGGTTGTAGTGCTCCAGGTTGTGCTCCTTGCAAACCCTATTTCCTCTGTGTTGATGCAACTTTGTATGGTCGATATATGGTGGATATGTTGGATATATGGTGTATATGGTGGATATTTTTGCAGGGATTTCATTGAGTTGCCCATTTCTCCCGAAGCGTTGATTAACTTCCGTTTCGATTGAGAAATGGGCACTCCTACGTAGAAAAATTAGCAAAAGTCATGCCGAATTTTTTTGTTGACTTTTGTACTAACTTGTTGCCTCTTTTTAATGAAGTGCAAATAAACATGTCGGGCAGCACTTCTAAGCCCAGGAGCCAGAACGAAGAAGCGAGAGAGGCCAACAAGGACTTCTGGGAGGGCTACGAGCAGCCCCGGAAGGCCGCCGCCGAGTCGCCCGGCGATGAGGAAGAGGGCCGGGACGCCGCCTCCGAGGGAGAGGGCCAGGAGGCCGCCGACGACACCGACGAGGGCCGGGACGCCACCTCCGAGGGAGAGGGCCGGGGGGGCGCCGCCGACACCGGCGACGATGATGATAACTGGGACGCCGCCGCCGAGACCGGTGAAGAGACGACCGGTGAAGAGAACGCGGCCAACCGCACGGAAGGTGATAGCGGTGGCAACCCTCAGGAGGGTAAGAAGAAGAGGACGGCGAGGAGGCCAAGGAGGGATCGGAGGCCGCAAGTGCTCGCCAACGTCACCGATCATTTCACGGTAGTCTCCGAAAGTGGCCTACCCTTGGAGCCTTCGTGGGTTGCCAAAGGGTACGGCATGCAACTAGGGTGCATCGTCCGTGAAACCGTGCCGATCCTACTCGGGACCTCGAAGCAAGGAGAACGAGGCTCTCGCCCAATCCCTCCTCCAGAAGCTTCACCAACGATACACGTTCCCGGAGCCGTTCAATAAGAAGGTGGACTCTTTAGCTCTCACGAAGATGAGCACCGCCTTGAGCAGCTGTTGCGGTCAGAAACCCACTGGCGAGCAGCGACGGGCAACACAGTAGAGCCGGGAACAACTTAGGGCTGCGGCTGGCCCTGGTCCCTCCGAGCGACGGCCCGCAAAGCCTCTGGTACGCACGTCCGATGCTGGTGCAAGGGCGTGCCACCTGACCTATACCTGGTCAGGAAGGTGATGGAGATGCCTCGCTTAGTTTCCTGCATGGCACACACTTAAACATTAAATACGAGCCTCGATCGGCTCTCAGGTTATCCTGTGAATTGGCTCAAGGAGCCGATCCACCCATGATTCGTACGAGGTGCACGAATATATGGTGGTCCTGCTTGATCAAGATAAAGCTGAAACGATCTACGACGATTTAGGGTTTTCACCGCATAATCGGATCATCCTACTCACGATTGGGCCTCGCGGTCACGTACGGTGATCGTAAGCCGATCCTAGACAAGGCCTAAAAACCAACACGAGGTTGATCCCGGAACATCCTGTCTAGGTCTAGCAAACTACACCCTACGCGTCGCTGGATCCTCCAACCCTTTGTAAGGCCTAACTATTGCGAGATATTAAACTAATCCTTGAAGAACAAGGAGCAACCGTAACGGATCGGATCTACCGAATAATGATCAAGCGGGTGCCGCCCCTACACCTAAGATAGGTGTAAGGGCGGCTAGATGTATGAGGGTTGCACTACGACAGCATATGATACGAAGAACAATGCTAACCCTAACACATCTAAGATAACTACGTTGCTCGCCATCAAAAAGGCTTCAGTACGAGCAACGCATGAACAACGAAATAAGCTTGTGCTGCCTAGATCGCAAGATGCGATCTAGGCAGCATGATGCTTACCGGAAAGAAACCCTCGAGACGAAGGAGTTGGCGATGCGCCGAGATTGATTTGTGGTGAACGTTGGTTGTTGTTTATTTCATAAACCCTAGATACATATTTATAGTCCAGGGGACTTTCTAACGTGGGAATAATCCCCACCGTGCACGAGACAAACTCTACCTAACCGACACGTATCCTACTATATTACAGATACACGGGCCAACTAGCCCAAACTTTGCATAACGAGCCGATTCACGTATTTCTTCCATGTATATTCTTCAAATCCATCTTGATCGCGGCCCACCTCCGACTCGGTCAAATTCCGGTGATAACACATGCCCCCTGGTTTTGGAATTGATAATTCCAAAATCACTCGCTTTTCTTCGTCGGGTCATGTCGTGGCAGAGCGGAACCGTCGCAGATATCCTTCATCATGATGCCTTGCCTTCTCAACTTCTCCGCGTGACCTGGCAGTTTTTTTTCTTTTAGGCACCACTTCCTCGGAAGCTGCTTGTGGCATTGAATTTCCACTATATCCCCTTTTATTTAACCGCTCCGAACAGTTTACTTCCGCATCCCCTTCGCATTAGCACTCCAAAAGCCCTCCTACACCACCATGTCTTCTTCCTCCTCTGCTTCATCGGATCTTTCCACCCAGTCCTCCTCTTCCCGCGAGCCGACGCCGGAGCCGAACCAGGAGGAGGTCCACGCGGCGAACACCCGCCGCGCCATCGAAGCCGGGGAGGAGTCTAGCCACGACTTCTCCGTCTGGTCTGAGGACGACAAGTCCTTGACCGACGGGGAAAGTGACCTCCGCTTCCTCGCCGACGGGGAAACGGAGGAGGAGAGCGATGACGATCGCTTCTCCTGCGATGACTTCACCTCCCCCGAGGAGGAGGAGGAGGAGAAGGAGGAGGAAGAGGAGGAGGACGACACCTCCTCCGACGAGCCGCCGGCCAAACGGTTCTGCCCCTGGCCGGGGAACCTCAGCGACTTCGACAGCGACGACGACGACATTGACGAGGAGGATGAGGACAATGAGGGCCCAGCCGGCGGCCGCTGGAGCAGCGATGACGAGCCCGCCGGGAGTAGCGCCGACAGTGGCGACGACGGCGACGACGAGGGCAGCAACGGCCCATAGATTAGGACCATTAGCATAGGATCAGTAGTAGTAGACGGGGCAATGTATCCCCTAGTACTCCCTTTTGAGAGCAATCAGCTCTTTATGTAAGAAATCTTGCTTATCAATGAAGAATTTCCCCAATTTGATTTTGCCGATTTCCCTTGAGTCAATTTAGCCGATTTCCCCTCATACTGATTTTGCCGATTTGTCCCCTTAGCCAATGCTTGACGAGCCGATAGCAACGCATCGGTCCTTTACAATTCATCCTTCAATTCTTCAACTGATGACCTTGAGATCTGGTGGATAATATAGAGTCTTCAAGAGAGCCTTTGAATTCTTCCAACCAAGCCCAATGGTCTTCTTCGAGCACTCAACATTTTGTGAAGAAGGTTGCGACGAAGGATCAGCCGATGGTACCCCAATCGGCTCCTAAACAGAGCATCTACCAGGCCTGCTGCCCCCCGAGCCTTACTCAAGGCGAGAATATCGGTGAGGATGCACCAAAGCCGATCACCTTTCTTCCCTCGAAAGCCGATATATTTCTTCTGACAGCACTGCTGAACTAACACAAAGGGTTGAAAATCCTCGACAAGAAGGTTCAGGCACCAAAATCGGCTCAAGGCAGCTGAGGAAGCTCCCATTGTTTTTCTCCCTCGAGGAAGCAGAAGGCCCCACAGCCGAACTGGACTTGGTGAAGATCCGCGCTTTGAACACGTAGCCAGTAGATCCTGCGTAGTTATACTAAAGTCGATGGCTGTGCATCGGCTTTGTCTCTTAGTTCTAAAGTCGATGTCCTTGCATCGGCTGTATATCGTGATGCTGATTTTTTTTTACTGGCCGATTTTTTCTAATCGGCCCCCAATATTTCACTGCACACATGTGTTGCACATGTTTATCTGATTAGGTGCCCCCCGAGCCAAATCTGTCAGGTAACTGTAGATATCGGCTCTGTGGTTTAGCCAAGGCACTGTATTTGCACGTCGGCTTTGGTAGGACCAATGTTGATTTTCCCTGACTCATCAGCCGACGTAAACCGCTGCCCAGTAGATCGACGTTGCATACAAGCAGAACATGTGGTGAGGATAATTTTGGCCGATTGCTGGAATCGGCCTCCATATTGATCGAAGCGCTTAATGAAGGTTTTGTAATTTTCCTTCATATACCTTTGGGGGCCGATCCCAAGGATCGGCCTCGCCACATTTGCTCATCGGTTCGCTCTTGCTACACGGTCAGGCCAGTGGATAAGACCTGCCTAACCCTGCCCTTCGTCACGTCGATGCGCTCGCAGTCGTCCAAATTGATACCTGAGAGTGGCTCTTGGCCTGCTGCTTCCCAAGCGTTCATGCCAGCCGTTGAAATTTCGGCTGAGTCATCGGCTCGGACGACCTCTACCTCATCTCCATCCCATTGTATTACGCATTGGTGCATCGTGGAGGGAATGCAACGGTTGGCGTGGATCCAATCTCTTCCTAGCGAGAACGAGCATAGGTGCTCTTGCTATCGACGATAAAGAACGTCGTAGGGATAGTTTTCCTTCCTACGGTCAGATCCACGTTCAGAACACCTTGTGCGTCAGACGCTTGGTCATTGAAATCGCTCAATGTCACGTTGGTCTTGATTAGATCCGAGCTAGAGCGTCCCAACCGACGTAGCATAGAGTATGGCATAATGTTGACTGCCGCTCCGGTGTCCACCGGCATCTTATTGACGAGGCCTCCCATCGATATAACCTCGCAAGTACGGGGCCTTCAGGTGTCCGTAGCTTCTTTCTCGTGGCTTCTCAAAGATAACCGGCCGTGGGCCGCGATCAAGTTGTGCCACAGGTGCCTCGTCTAATCCTGGAGCACTGAACTCCGAAGGAAGGATGAACACCATGTTTGTGCCAGCCGACGTCTCATCATCGGCTTTCCTTTGCTTGGGGCGCCACACCATCTTTTGTGGTCGACCCTCCTCATCTAGGGTTCGCTGAATTTTCGCGGCCAGATCAGGCCGCGCCTTCCTTAGCGTGTGCAGGTATAACCTTTCGGCTTCCTCCAAGCCGCGCAATCGCTGAACCCTACGCTTTTGGGAACGGCTGAGTCCATCAGGGCACCACCTTGGTCGGTGGTACCTGTCTTCTTCCTCTTCTCCCTCGTCTTCCAAATCGTCGAGATCTTCCATCCGAGGGGACTCAGCGTGTTTGCTTCGAGGCGGGAGAGGCCCTAAGCGTTGGAACACGGGCACGTTGGCTGCCTCCTTCTTCTGGTTACATTCTGGGCAATTGCCGATTGTAGGCAATCGGCTCATTCCTAAATCCCAGCAGTGTCTGAAGAAGGGGCAGTCCCAGTGCCTATCCTCGTCATCTTGCTCCCTCGATTCTTCCTTGGCACGGCGCTCATACTCCTCCTCATCGCGATCATGCCGACGATGTCTCCTGGCGTCCCTAGCCAGACGGTCTCTATCATCATCGTCGCTGGATCGTCGGCGTTGGCTATATTGACTCACATAATTGTTGAGGAGGTGATCAGAGAGAGGTCGCTGATATCTTATGTTCTTCACTTCTCCCTCTGTGATGTAGCGCTTGCCATCGTGACGGAGCCGATCGCGTGGAGCGGCCTCCTCTGTGTCCTTGCTATGAGAGCAGCTGCCCTCGTCTCCATCCTTGCCAGAGTGGTGTCCAGGTCCTACCATGTTGATGCTGAACGCGGATCCTGGCTGGCAACCTTCAGGGTAAGTGTACTCCACCATGTTAACGGCGGGGAAGGGGTGGGTGTCGACCTTCATGGCGTACTGGTTGAAAATCAGACGTCCTTGTTCTATCGCCATTTGGATCTGCTGACGCCACACCCTGCAGTCGTTGGTGGCATGGGAGAGCGAGTTATGCCATTTGCAGTATGGCTTTCCATTCAGCTCCTGTACCGTGGGGATTTTGAGGCCTTCGGGTATCTTCAACTGCTTTTCCTTGAGTAGGAGGTCGAAGATTTGCTCCGTTTTAGTCACATCAAAATCGAACCCTCTGGGCGGACCTGGTGGCTTTACCCATTTGCAGGACACGGGGGTTGCCCCCCGAGTCCATTCAGCCACTGCTACCTCTTGATCTCCCGCAAAGCCTTCGTCTTCATCCGCCTCAACCAGGACTACCGCACGCTTGAATTTGTCCTGGTACAAGTCCGGATGGCGCTGTTCATATGCTGACAGTTTCTGCACCATGTGCGCCAGTGAAGGGTAGTCTGCTTGGGAGGCCATATCCTTGATTTGTGAGGCAAGGCCCACCACTGCCAACTCGACTGCTTCCTTTTCAGTCACACGAGCCGAATAACATCGGTTCCTGAGATTTCTGAAGCGCTGGATGTATTCCGCCACGGTTTCTCCACGCTTCTGACGTATTTGAGCTAGATCGGCAATGCCGGCCTCGGAAGCTTCTGAGTGAAACTGCATATGGAACTGTTCTTCCAAGCGCTTCCAAGTCCGGATCGAGTCCGGTGGCAACGAAGTATACCACCCGAAAGCCGATCCCGTGAGGGACTGTGCGAAGAACCTCACGCGTAGTGGATCCGACGCTGAGGCCGTTCCTAGCTGTGCCAAATATCGGCTCACATGCTCGATGGAGCTGGAACCATCTGATCCACTGAATTTGGAGAAATCAGGGAGCCGATACTTGGGTGGTAGCGGGACCAATTCGTACTCATCGGGGTACGGCTTGGAATAGCCGATTGTCCTCCTTTTCGGCACCATGCCGAACTGATCTCTCAGTATAGTACTGATTTGATCCGCGGTGCTGGCTGCAGGAGTCGAACTCGAAGATTCGCCGGGTGGCGTACTTAGCCAGCCATGCTTGCTTTTCCAGCTCCGAGCCAAGCTGCAGGAGCTGGGCTCCGGAGGTTCGTCGGGGTGGCATATTTAGCTAGCCACGTCTCGCTTCTCAAGATCCGTCGCCGACGTTCCTCCCGTTTTCCCGAAGTCCCCGCTGTCGCGGCTCGGTTCGTGAGTGCCCGAGTTACGCGCGCCGGCACGTATGTGCACATATACCCGTGAGGGATCTCCTTAGGCGCCTCATGCAAGAACCGGCGATCACTAGGGTCACCACCGATCTTGTAGACGACGAATGCCGGTGGATCGGCACTTCCGGTGCTGCCAACGCAAATGGCGGCGGTGGACGGGGACCGGAGTGGCATCTCTCCTTGGTGTGTCCCGAGAGCTGGTCCTGACGGAGAGTACTGGTGCCTCATGATCTCCTGGATCACCCGAAGAGCGACACGCTCCAAAGTGTTCACCAGGTTCTCAGAGTGGCGGTGCAGCGAGTGAGCCACCATGTAGTTAATCTCCGACGCGAGGGACCTGGTGCGCTCTTTCGACGGGGCAGACAGGTCTATTCCATCAAGCGCACCATCGAGCGAGAACCCCTTCCACCTCGATGCCATGTGAACGGGTTCCGTGAAAAGAGCCGATGAGGTCGGCCTCGAGGATAGCTTTGACCTCGTCATACTTCTTCTTGAGCTCGTCGGTCAGATCCTCGTACGTGACTGGAGTGCCGTCCGCCATCTCAGATGTAGATGGCGATGTGGTTGATGTAGAAGATCGTCCCACCGGGCGTGCCAGAATGTGTTGCGGTCAGAAACCCACTGGTGAGCAGCGACGGGCAACACAGTAGAGCCGGGAACAACTTAGGGCTGCGGCTGGCCCTGGTCCCTCCGAGCGACGGCCCGCAAAGCCTCTGGTACGCATGTCCGATGATGGTGCAAGGGCGTGCCACCTGACCTATACCTGGTCAGGAAGGTGATGGAGATGCCTCGCTTAGTTTCCTGCATGGCATACACTTAAACATTAAATACGAGCCTCGATCGGCTCTCAGGTTATCCTGTGAATCGGCTCAAGGAGCCGATCCACCCATTATTCGTACGAGGTGCACAAATATATGGTGGTCCTGCTTGATCAAGATAAAGCTGAAACGATCTACGACGATTTAGGGTTTTCACCGCATAATCGGATCATCCTACTCACGATTGGGCCTCGCGGTCACGTACGGTGATCGTAAGCCGATCCTAGACAAGGCCTAAAAACCAACACGAGGTTGATCCCCGGAACATCCTGTCTAGGTCTAGCAAACTACACCCTACGCGTCGCTGGATCCTCCAACCCTTTGTAAGGCCTAACTATTGCAGATATTAAACTAATCCTTGAAGAACAAGGAGCAACCGTAACGGATCGGATCTACTGAATAATGATCAAGCGGGGTGCCGCCCCTACACCTAAGATAGGTGTAAGGGCGGCTAGATGTATGAGGGTTGCACTACGACAGCATATGATACGAAGAACAATGCTAACCCTAACACATCTAAGATAACTACGTTGCTCGCCATCAAAAAGGCTTCAGTACGAGCAACGCATGAACAACGAAATAAGCTTGTGCTGCCTAGATCGCAAGATGCGATCTAGGTCTTGCGATCTAGGCAGCATGATGCTTACCGGAAAGAAACCCTCGAGACGAAGGAGTTGGCGATGCGCCGAGATTGATTTGTGGTGAACGTTGGTTGTTGTTTATTTCATAAACCCTAGATACATATTTATAGTCCAGGGACTTTCTAACGTGGGAATAATCCCCACCGTGCACGAGACAAACTCTACCTAACCGACACGTATCCTACTATATTACGGATACACGGGCCAACTAGCCCAAACTTTGCATAA